>NC_057864.1:42987359-43189859 GCF_019393635.1 Dromiciops gliroides
GCAATTTGAAATTATACAAATAAGGTGGCTAAAATATTGTGTCAATTGACTCAGAGATTCCCTTGGTAGCATATACACCAAGGTGGTAGTTGACAAAAAGAAAGGTCCCTGGATATAACAAAATATTTATAGCAGCATTTTTTTGTAGTTGCAAAGCACTAGAAACAAAGTCCATGTCCATTGATTAGGGAATGGCTGAACAAATACATGAATGTAATTACTGTGCTGTAAAAAAATGGTGAACATCATTAATACAGAAAAGCTTGGAAAGACATAAGGTGATGCAAAGTGAAGTAAGCAGAAGCAGAAAAACAATATACATAATAACTATTGTTGTTGTTAAGTCATGTCTGACTCCTCATGGCCCCATATGGGGTTTTCTTGGCAAAGATGCTGGAGTGGTTGACCACTTCCTTCTCTGATGGATTAAGGCAAACAGAGGTTAAGTGACTTATGCAGGGTCACACAGCTAGTCAGTGTCTCAGGTTGGATTTGAACTCAGAAATTCTTGACTCTAGGGCCAGTGCTCTATCCACTGAGCCACCTAGATGCCTCATACAACTACAATATAAATGGGGGGGGGGAGGGAGAACATACATAAAATGATTTTTTAAATGGATGTTTTGAAAGTATTTTAATTAAAAAGCCTCAATAAAGCAATATAAGATGACACTTCCCCTCACTCCTTGGAATACTACACCTAACATAAGATTTTTTTTTTTCTGAGTTCTCTTCTTTCACTTTTTCTTTTTTTAATTATTTGTTATAGGGGATGGTTCTCTGGGAAAGAGAAGAGAGAAGGATTAATCAGGAGTCTCTAGGCAATATCAAGACAGAATATATCAATAAAAATATACTAACAAAAGAGGGATGCTTATTGATTAATTGATTGGTCTCTGGAAAAGTTATTAGGGTAGGCCTATGGACAGGCTACATCGCTCAGAAGAATAAAGGTTCCCCTGTTCTCTCCCTCTAGTTTGATCCTGACATATGTGGGGAAATTCAGAGAGGAGTATCTGGAGGAGAGCAGGGCTATTGGCCACTTAGCTTAAGAAGGGGAGCAGCAGGAGAAGGTGAGGAATGAATGCAAGGAGCCATTGGTGACTCAATCCCCACTCATGAAGCCAGCGTTTACAGAGACCATCCCCCTCCCATGTCTGCTGCTCCCAGAAGCCTTTCCCACTCTGAGAAGTCTGGGCCCCTCTGGTAGAATTGCTGAAGATGTTAGGGGAAGGGGGGTGAGGTTGGTCAGTGTGGTTGGGCCCAGTGCAAGCCTTGCTGGGTCAGTGGAATTTTTGAAACCTAAATTTTTTTTTCCAATCTGTCCTCAGGCCTGGATAAAATGGTCTCTTTTAGACATTTCCTACAGCGCTTCCCCCCATCACACGTTCTAGGAGCCCACCAGCACAATGTTCCCTTCATCACTGGCCAGTGTCGTCCCTCAGGTCTGCGGGCGGCAGCCCTAAGGCTTGGAAGGAAGCCTCTACCATGACCTGACACCCTTGCCAGAGCCGGCCACCCTGTTCATCAGACCACCCTCCATGAGCTTTCTGACCCTCCCAGCTGGTTAATCATCTCCCCCTCTGCAGAAGAGCTATTTAATAATTTACCAGCATAGATAAAGAGAAAACCCTGTGCTCCAGGGTGCCCCTGATTGGCAGGGAGATTGAGATGGCATGGGCACAGTCAAGGTTGGACCTTCAAAGGGGTTCATGTAAGGAAATGCCCTCTACCAATGAAGATTAACAACTCTCAACTGGAATAGGGACGATATGAAGGAGAATAATATGAAATAAGAGTGGAAAGATAAAAGGGAGCTATATTAGGAAGGTCCAGAAAGATTTTTTTTTATTTTGTGAGGAGGGGATGAAATGATCAACTATGTTCTTAGTTCGGTTGTTTTCTGAAAAATCACTGGCAGCAGATTGGAAGAAGGGAGAGACTAGAGATGGGCAGAATAATCAGGAAACTTTTGAGGTGGCCCAAGAAAATGTTGGTGGGGACCTGAACAGGAGTAAAGATTGTGTGAGTGGAGAAATATACCTGCAGTGATTGCTACGAAATTGAATTCTATCAGGCTAACAGAGGAAATCTGTCCTAAAAAGGATGAAAAAAAAAACCCCTGTAGCTATGACCTCTCAGAATCCAGATTCTTATGGGAACGTTGAGTAACACATCAGATATAGCTTATTTACACTCATCATGCTTGCTATCATTGACCTTGGAGATACTTGTTCTGAGACTGGTATTCTATCATTCAGAATCATGTATCATCACCAAGAGAATATCTTTGTCCAGGAGATGGGCTTTTATGGAAGTGAATCGTTTGGGATCATTGAAGCACTGAGCAATTTTCCAGTCTGCTTTCCAACCCAATCTCCTCTCTTGGGTGCTGAAGGAGAAGTGGTAGGAACCACTGAGACTGAATGTTGTGAGATTCTAACCGCCAAGCTTGGCCTCAAAGAAGAGATACGAGAAGACGCCTTCCCATTTCTTTACAGAGTCACATAGGACATCAGATTTTTTTTTTTTTACTGTAGTCACTGTGTTTGCTATTTTTTTCTTTTTTAAAGGGATGACTCTTTAGGAGGGAGAAGGGTGAGGCATACAGGAGTAATGTAGGCAATGTAAAAACAAATGATATCAGAGAAAATCTACTTTTTAAAAAAGGATATGATGAACCTTGGCACAAGTGACTTCTCCAACATAGAATCATAATAGAGGGAAGAAAAGCTAAGTGTAGTCGGATGTGCACCTTGGATTTTAGGAGCGCTTATTTCAAAGGGTTCAGAGAAAAGATATGTAGGACCCAGCGACTTCCTTTTTGGTAAGAGGGGACTCGGCCCATGAAGGTTTGTGAATGAAATTCTGTTGACACAAGCAGTGGTGTTTCTGATAAGGAGAGGAAGGTGTTGGAGGAACCCATTGTGAAAGTTCAGGGAATGAATCACCAGCCTGTCCCATTTTTGGACAGCTCAGATTGTTAGGAAGCTTTTTTGTTGTTGTTTTGGTTAGGTTAGTTTTTTCTTTTTTTAGTGAGGCAATTGGGGTAAAGTGACTTGCCCAGGGTCACACAGCTAGTAAATGTTAAGTGTCTGAGGCCAGATTTGAACTCAGGTACTCCTGACTCCAGGGCCAGTGCTCTATCCACTGTGCCACCTAGCTGCCCCGGTTAGGTTAGTTTTTGAGGCAATGGGGTTAACTTACTTGCCCAGGGTCACACAGCTAGTAAAGTATCTGAGGTGGGATTTGAACTCAAGTCCTCCTGATTCCAGGGCTAGGAAGTTGTTGGGTTTTGTTTTGTTTTGTTTTGTTTTCTTTTTTTTATTCATTCTGACTGGAAGCCTAAATGCGAGACCTTGCAAATCCTACCCATTGTTCCTAGTTTTGCCCTCTGGAGCTAAACCAAATCTGATCCCTCCTCCACCTGAACGTCCTTCAAATACTTGAAAACAGATATTATTCTCTCCCTAGTCCCTCCCCCACTGTCCCTCCCCTTCTGGTGTCCCTGGATAAACATCCCCAATTTTTTCAACAGACTTCTTGTGTTTTCATCTTCTCTTATCAGTGAGGTAGGTAAATTCTACAAGGGCAGAAACTGGGTCTTATACTTTTTGTTTGTCATTTTAATTTTTTTAAAATAGACCATGTAGATCAAAAAAAGAGAACATTTCTGTGTATTTTATGCTTTTTGTTGGCGATGCAGGAAGATACTATGGGAATCGGATATAGGAATGGAGCAGGTGCGATCTGTTGTGCTAAGGGAGTGTTAAACCAAGCTAAAGGGGCACATGACCCAGTATATTTAAACCAAGAAGCAATGCTAGCACCAATAATGCTTGAGATTGGCCCCTCATAATTTTAAAGACATAGGGAGATGTGTGTATGTGTACATATACTCTTACATACACACATTTACACATGCATACACATATACAAATATACATGCATGCATACCACAAGTCCATGAAACATATTGCAACTGGATTTATTATAAGAAAAATGAACAGGTTACAACTTCATTGCATGAAACATGGTGCCTACCTTGTTGGTGTCTGGCCCTGGACTATTTTCCCTGCTGTGTGTCCATTTCTCTTGTAACCAGGGAGAGCATTTGTCCTGTGTGTTTCATTGAGGGTGTCGAGTGTGACTGTGAAAGCATTACTGGACTGCCCTGAATATCCTATGCATAGTTAGCACCATAAGAGAGTGAGTCTGTGATGAGGCTGGACCTCAGGTCATGGGGACCAGGAAAATCCTTTGGAACACCATTTGCTCCCTTCAAGATGTGCTTTTAAGGGGTTAGAAACACCGGATATGTTTGTATGGTTCTGTCCTGCCCCCCTACCCACAAACGCCGTCACAGAACTAGGGACGCAGTGGCGCCATATAAAAGTTACCTATTGTTTTTCTTGTTATATTTGAGAGCAGTTGTGGATCCGCATTGATGGGGAGCTCCTTACACCAAAAAAAAAAAAGATAGATAATAATAATAGCTAACATTTACTTAGGGCTTACCGTGTGCCAGACATCATGCTAAGGACTCTACCATCATTATATCATTTGATGCTGATAACAACCCGGCAAAGTTATTGTACCCCTTTTATATATGAGAAAACTGAGGCAAACAGAGGTTAAGCAACCCTCCCAGGGTCTCACAGCCACATAAGTGCCTGAAGCTAAATTTGCCTGACTCCAGGCCCCACCCTTCCCCCTTTTACACACTGTACCACTTAGTCGTCCTTTAAGTCTTAGTTGTCTGGGGTCCCAAAAGGTTAAGAGGCTTACATGTATTTGTCCCAAGATCTGGGACTTGAACCCAGATCTTTCTGCTTCTGGGAAAAGAGGGGTGTCTCTGTCATCTAATCCATATGGCTTCTTTAATGTTTGTTAAATGGAATTGGTTAGAAGTCTAACTATAATATCTAAAGTCCAACATAGGTGGTGGCTGATGGAGCAGGGGATAACCCTGAGGGTCATGTTATATTTTTGGTTCTTTCTTGGGTTGTTGCTATTTTTAAAAAAAGACGCAATCATATCCCAGTGCCAGCCTTCTCTCCAAATTGCCTCTGGGACCACTCAGTCTGTTAATGGTCCCCTACTCAAATCCTCCCCATCTGGGTAAGATTGCTCTCTACTGCTACAGCCTTCAAACACTCAGAGTCAAGTGCTAGGTTTGTCGTGTCCAACTTTTCATGGCCCCGTATTGGGTTTTCTTGGCAAAGGTACTGACATGGTTTGCCATTTCCTTCTCCAACCCATTTTACAGACGGGGAAACCAAAGCAAACAGGGTGAAGTGACTTGCCCTGGATCACACAGCTAGGAAGTGTCTGAGTCTGGCTTTGAACTCATAAAGATGAGTCTTCTCGATTCCAAGAGCAGTGCTCTATTCATTGTACCACCTAGCTGCTCAAGTACTAGGTTACCCACACCACAAAAAGTTAGAGTAAGAGTTTAGCAGAGGAGTATATGGTGTATATGTAGAATCTATCGGTAGATAACATTGAGTGCATACATTGTTGAGTAAATGAAAATTCAATACCTTGTTGTCTCTTCAATTCAATAAGCATTTATTAATCACCTACTATGTGCCAGGCACCATACTATGAGTACATAATTAAGAGCACATGGAAGCTAAGTGGCAAAGTGGCTAAAGCACTGGCCCTGGATTCAGGAGGACCTGAGTTCAAATCTGGCCTCAGACGCTTGTCACTTACTAGCTGTGTGACCCTGGGCAAATCACTTAACCCTCATTACTTCACACACACACACACAAAAAGGCATATGTAGACACAGTAAGGATCATAGATTTGGAGCCCAGAGGTCATTTGGTCCACCCTCCTCATTTCGAAGATACTTTTTAAAGCTCCATTTTCTGAACTCTTTTAAGGACCAGGGAGAGTGAAGTGATTTGCCCAAGGTCACCCAGCTGGCCAAGGAAGGATTCAAGTTTAGACCTCAGACCTCAGACCTCAGATCCCATGTTGGTTCCATGCTATTTGAGTTATGTGTCTTGCTGTAATAAGATAATAACTACTTTCTTATTTCAACATTATATCCCCCTCGAGAATTTTCTCCTCTCCAGCCCTTTTAGGTAAAGTGATCATCTGCTTTGTTAACTTATTTCTACAACCTGTTAAGGTTTACAACTCCTTCCCCCCACAATGACTCTATGAAGTTGGTGGCATAAATATCATTGTTTCTATTTTACATCAAACAGAACTGAAAGATTAAGTGACCCACCCAGGGTCGGTGTCAGAACTCAAAATCAGGTTTTTGGGACACTGAGGTTCAATATGGTGTCTGAGCTTAAATTCAAAAGGGGAAGACGTAGCCTAGGGCACCAGAAAAAGCCGACTGAAGGTGACTTTTGAGCATCTACTTAAAGGAAGATGATTCCATTATTCTCCATTTACCTTCAAAATAGGAGTTTAAAATTCTCTTCTTTTTTTAAAGTCTTCTTGGTAGGTGGTGAGCAGATATTAAGAATAGTAGCCTCGGGGCAGCTAGGTGGTGCAATGGATAAAGCACCGGCCCTGGATTCAGGAGGACCTGAGTTCAAGTCCGGTCTCAGACACTTGACACTTCCTAGCTGTGTGACCCTAGGCAAGTCACTTAACCCCAATTGCCCCACGAAGAAGAAGAAGAAGAAGAAGAAGAAGAAGAAGAAGAAGAAGAAGAAGAAGAAGAAGGAAGAAGAAGAAGAAGAAGAAGAAGAGCCTCCTAGGTGTGGAATTCTAATTCATGGACAATAAGCAGAGGTGTCAGGTAGGAGCATCTATACATCCTGATAGCCTCTGTCCCTCTGGGCAAGCTGCTTTTGCTGCTGGCTCAGCCATAGCAGCTGCTGTTTATGGGAAAGCTCTGATGACTGGGTCAGGAGCTCTGATCAGTTTCCCTTTCCCCCCAGTCTTGAGACCTGCCAGCAGCTTTGAGGATATCCTGTAGGGAAGTCAAATTTGATTTTTATTAACTGTTCAAGGTCTAGTTGACGATGTGGTAGCACCAGTCTTTTCCCATTTCAAGCAGAGAGTTTGCTGTGCCAAGAATAATTCCCCCCCCCCACCCTGGGGTCTGGTTTTCCCACTGATGTACAGGGGGATTTCCGAAGGTAATTCCCATGAAAGATAATGGGGAGGTGCATGCCTGGCCCTAGACAGGAGAGCGCACCTTGTGTTGGCCCAGTGGAGAATAGCTTGTCATCCTGCCATCCATAGAGGTCAATGTGGAAACAGTCTTTCCTCTTACAGTACAGAGCACATTTTCTGGATTTTGAAGCCAGAAAACCTTGAAACCCTCCTCCAGCTTGGAGCATGTAGATGCTTCCAGTGACAATTCTGGATATCACACTACAGTAAAGCCAGGATCTGGCGAAAGGCTAGATGCAAGATGTCTACGAGAGGAATTCAATTAGACATACATTTCCCAAATGCCTCCTGTATGCAAGGTCCTGGAGGAATTGGAAATGGGGAGGAAGCCCATCGCTCAGGCCCCCTTCTACGAGAGGCCCTTTCTGACCCGTCCTGGTTGTTAGCCATCTTTTTCCTCATGAGATTAGTCTATTCTTCCTTTATAGCTAGGCTTTCCTGATTCCTCCTCAGTTAATAGTTTGCCATCCCTCTTAAACTTACTTTAAAATTACTTTTGGTTACTTTAGTATAGGGAACTCCAGGTATGGAAAACAACTTTCACTAGTGCAGATCCTCAACACGTTGTTCTTAGAGAATTGCCTGGGGCACTCAAAGATTAAATGGATTGCCAGCGGCTCTTGTCAGTGTTAGACCGGGAGGACTTGGACCTGGGTCTTCCTGGCCCGTACCCCTTCCTACTAGTCAATGCTCTCTCCTTAGAACAGTGGGGTCATAGATCTGCAGCTTTGAAGGAACCTCAGAGGCCACCCCCGCTTCAACAGATGAGGAAACTGAGACCCAGAGTCATCCCATGCTGGACAAAGGTAGGATTTGAACCAGGTCTTCTTATTCCATAGTCAGTAGCCTTTCCACTGTACCATGCTTCACTCCCTATAGTGTGGATTTATTTATCTGAACACATGCTATGTCTATCCCTCTCCTGTCTTATAAGCTTCCTGAGGGAAGAAATTATGTGGTCTTTTTGGCTTTGTATCACTTATGCCTTTGTGCAAAAGCCTTACTCGTATGATGCTACAAGCCTAATAAGTGAGGACTTGGTCCTCCAGTGGGATGACTAAATGGTGCAAATGTTGAGCGAGGTATGGATGGTAACCAGAAGCATTTTTCTTCTCGTGGGAGCTGTTATGAGTATGTTGAAACATTTTGACATTAATATTAATCAATGAGATCTCTCTATCTATAGCAAGTGCCTGAGCCTCCTTTGCATTTCAGGGAGATCCCATGAAAGGTAAGGGACCCCTTTCAACAGAGACCCTTTGATTTCGAAATCATCAAGGAGCTCAAGGGAGATTTCTGATATTTTTCATTTGGGTAACAGGAGTCTAAAATCACACACCTATTGAGGGCCTGTAATTTATTGTTTAACTTCCTCTGAACAGATTTTGAACTGTTAACCCGGATTTTTTTTTCTGATTCAAGGAAAAGGGACAGAAATAAGTATTTATTAAGTGCCTACTATGTGCCTGGCTTTGTGACCCTGGGCAAGTCACTTAACCCTGTTTGCCTCAGTTCCTCATTTGTAAAATGAGCTAGAGAAGGAAATAGCAAACCACTACAGTAAATCTGCCAAGCAAATCCCTGAAAAGGGTTCACAAAGAATTGGACACAACTGAAAAACTACTGAAAAACACGTGCTAGGCACTGTGCTAAGTGTGTTATGTTTTTTACTATAATCTAATATGATCTTCATAAGAATCCTGGGAGGTAAAGAGTATTATTAACCCTCTTTTACAGTTAAGGAAACGGAGGTTGAGTGACTTGCCCAGGGTCTCTGCTAGTAAGTGTTTGAGGCCACCTTTGAATTCAGAAATATGAGTCCTGGCACAGTATCCACTGGGCCTCCTAGTAATAATTGGTAACATTTATGTGGAATGGCTAACTGGTACAGTAGATAGAGTGCAAGGCCTGGAATCAGGAAGACCTGAGTTCAAATCTGACCCCAGACACTTAGTAGCTGTGACCTTGGGCAAGTCACTTAAACCTTTCTGCCTCAGTTTCCTTATCTGCCAGATGAACTGCAGAAGGAAATGGCAAACTATTCTAGTATCCCCACCAAGAAAAATTCCAAATGGGATCATGAAGAGTTGGACATGACTAAACACCAACAATACATTTATATAGCGCTTTAAAGTTTACAAACTTTTTCTTTAAAAGTTTGACTGTTGGGGACGCAGCTAGGTGGCACAGTGGTTAAAGCTCCAGCCCCAGATTCAGGAGGACCTGAGTTCAAATCTGGTATCAGACACTTGACACTTACTAGCTGTGTGACCCTGAGCAAGTCACTTAACCCTCATTGCCCTGCAAAAATTTTAAAAATAATAATAAAATAAAATAAAAGTTTGATGGTCCGAACAAACATATGAGGGAAGTGCTATTATTACTTACAGTTTACTGATGAATTCAAGCATCTTGCCCAAGAGTTACAGAGCTTGTCTGAGGAAGGATTAGAACTCAGGGCTTCCTAAATCCAGATCCAGTAATCTATCCACTACACCCCTGACCAAAGCCAAATGAAGATCTGGAAAGGCAGGATGGAAAAGTGTTGGGATTGGAGACTGAGGACCTGGCTTCGAATCCTGACTTTTCTTTTGCTACATCTGGTACTTTGGGCAAATGATTTAATCTCCCCTTATAGGTCAAAGTTTCTTCAACTATAAAATGAGGGGGGCTGGATAATCTCTGATCTGCCTTTCAGTTCTCAGTGTGTGACACTATGAAATCAAAGGGGCTGTCCAGAGGCAGGCTGCTCTCTGTAGCAGCCATGGGAGAGAGTCATCCTACCCCAAGCCCAGGAAATTTTTCTTTCTACTGTGAGAAATGATGGTTCTATTCAGAGGGGGGCTGGATGAATTGAACATCTTTGATGAACTGTGATTAAATTATCTGCCTACCAGTTTGAAGGCCTCTAGAAAATGTGATTCTGAGTTAGAAATGGAATTGGGAAATCCAATCTGTGTCATCCCAAGAAAACTAGGAATAGGAGAGGAGGGAAGGAGTGTTTATAAAAGCAAATTGATTGAAAAGTAATTTCTCTCTTTTTCTCAGTTAAAATTCTACCAATGACAGTGGGTTTCTATGGCCTGGCTTACTAAATTGTTCCATAGTAAGAGAGGTGTCCAGGGATGCCACTATTTTTAGAAAGAACCAGGATTTTTGAAGTGAGCGTCTCTTCCTGGATTTTTTTTTTCTTCACACATCTGTTCTCCATCAAGATCTCTGCTTTGCTTTGACTGAATCTTCAAGCCATTCCACAGATATGGCTTCATACATTTCTAGAATTCTACTTAATGGCACGATATAACTGAGGGGTGATGGTGGTGGTGGTGGTGGTGGTGGTGGAGTTATCCTGAGTCTGAAGAACATTATCAAAAAAGGCTTATTTTTGAGAGTGAAAGCTGGAGATTGTATCTCTTTAACATTTTTAAAGTGTAAAATCCAAAGTTATCTTGAAAAGAAAACATTTCATAACCAAGTGGTGGTTGCAATGGGGTCAGCTAATTCAGAGTTAGAGGAGCTAGGTTCTAATCTCTAAAACTTGCTACCTATGTCACCTTGGGCAAATCTCTTACCCTCAGTTTCCTCATCTGTAAAGTGAAGAGGCTAGAATTGATGACCACTAAGGTGCCTTCCAGCCCTTAAATTTATGATCCTGTAATGGATAACCTTGGTTAAATTACACAGAAGCCCAGATTGCCAACTACCCAGATAATCTTATTGATTCACTAATAATTGTTTTCTAATTATGAGAGAGATGATAGAGAGATAGATAGAGATACGTTGATTGATAGATGATAAATCGATAGATAGGTTGATGGATAGATGGATGGATGGATGGATGGATGAATGAATGAATGGATGGATAGATGATGGATGATGGATGGATGGAGAGATAGAGAGCAATGGATAGATGTGTTAAGGGCTAAAATTCTAGCTAAACTGTCTAAAATATCTAATGAGTGGTCGCCAATCAATTACAAGCTTTAGCAAGAGTTAGACTTTTAAGCATTTATTAAGGAGAATAAGAATTTGGTAAAGAGAGAGAGAAAGGCCTAGATTCCTATCTATTAAAGGGAGAGCACATTTCTAGCTCCCTTCTCCGCCAGCGTCCTCAGGAAAGAGCCCCAGAGTCAGCGCCAGTCTCTTCCTTCCTCCTCCCACTAGTCTGCGTCACTTCCTCCCGCCAAAGAAAAGACTCCTGGTCTTGCCCTTAAAGACCTTCGCTTCATGGGCAGAACTCTTCTACAGTAAGTATCCAGCAGGTGGCGTCATTCCAATCGTTACAGATGGATGCATGAATAGAGCAATGAATAGATGGATGGATGGATGGATAGATGGACGGTTGAATGGATGGATAAATGGACAAAGAGAGCAATGCATAGATGAATGGATGTTTAGATAGATGGAGTTAGAGGAGGGAAGGGAATGAGACAGGGATGGGGGGGAGGGAGAGCAAAAGAAGGAAGAAGGGAAGGCAGTATTACAATTCTCTCTCTCCCACTCTCCCTCCCACACCTGCCTATACCTTAAAAGCTTGGTTGTTTGTTGGTGTGAATGAGGTCAAAGTCCTCAGTGTAGTTGGTTTCATCCTTTTCCCATGATCACAAATAGGTGCTTAATTCTGGTCAGGTGACTTAAAAATGAGTATAAATTCATCACTTCTACTATTTAAATCACTCGAAGAAAAAGTTTTATATATGCCTGAGAACACATTCATTCATTTTTAAGTCAAAGCCTATTAATGTGAGCCCACCTTGTTGGACCTTCATTCCTTATCTGTCCAATGAGGGCTCTGTTAATCAATGAATCAATCAATTGACACACATCTATTAAGCACCTACTTCATGCCATAAATTAGACCCTGGGGATACAAAAACAAAAATGAAACACCCTGTCCTCATGGAGTTTACATTGATATGACTTTTAATGTCCTTCCCTGCTCTAAACCTACTTCCTATGACCCTCTGCCAGTAAATGCCCCGAAGAGTTATTCACCTAAATATCTAAGATCATGGTTCTAGAACTGAAATCACACACACACACACACACACACACACACACACACACACACACACACACACACACACACTCTACAACTGAGGACATCGAGACCCAGGGAAGTGATTTTCCTAAGATGAAACAGGCAGTAAGTATCAGGGATAGGATTCAAATCCACATCATCTGAATCCATAATAAGAGCCCAAATCTGAGATTGGTTTATAGCGCTTGGCTTTGAAACATCCACTATAAAAACGATTGAGACCCCAGGGGTTTTGCACAGCAAAGTGAAAATTAAACAATATCCTTATATACAAATAGATAGCTGTACCTATACAGCTCACAGTTAGCCAGATCTGAGTTCAAATCCAGCCTGATACTTACTAACTGTGTGACCCTCGCTAGTCATTTAACCTCTATATTGCCTCTGTTTCCTCATCTGTAAAATGGGGATAATGATAATAATAAATGATAATGGGGATAATGATAATAATAATAAAACCTACCTTCCAGCATTGTTGTGAGGATAAAATGAGATAATATTTATAAAGCACTTTACAAACCTTAAATTGCTATATAAATGCTAACTATTCAAGGTATGATTTTTTTTCTTCTGGGGAGATATATAGATTTCCATTCTAGAGTCAGAACAGAACTTGGCAGCAGACAAAACCAATCTGTTCTAAGTCTCTTAATTTGTTTCTTTGCTATTTTTATATCTCCGGGTTTTCTCCCAACATCTATGAGAAATGGAAATAATTTAGTTTTATTGATCTCTGGCTATAAACTGTATGTTCTTAACTTTGAACAAAATCAGCTGTTGTCCATCAACCTATTAGAATTTACTAGGGTGATATTAAAGCCCCCTCCCAACCCTCTTAATTATTCCCCTTTTGATGTGAAAGTCCCGGTTACGTGCCTTATCAATATTTATTTCACAATTGGGCCTATTTGGTCAAATACCATCTGCCCAGACATTTACAGCCTGGAAAGCAGTGACCTCTTCCCAAGAGGCAATTTGGGAGATCCTCCACAGTTGGATCATGGTCTCAGGATCTGTGTCAGAGAATGTTTAAATCACATCCCTACATTTACATGAGTATTAAGCAAGAATGTGTCAGGAAACCTTACACCTTTATTATGTTACCCTTCCTATAGCACACAGACAAGTTTAACTGCATTCAAGACTGGTGGGGGCCAGGTGGTTCTTGAATTCCCAAACACCTAAAGTCTGGACAACCTCAGGCAAAATCCCTATTGCTAAAATGACATCGGCTGTAATTTCTCAGGCCAGCCACTTGTCCACATTATTTAAAATTGCGTTGATTCTTCAATTCCTTGGATTTTAATAAAGCTGAAGACTCAAAATTTATATAGTATTGGCTACTTCCTTAGGCAAGAGCATTGAAAGTTACCTTTTGAGAAACCACTCCAATGGCTCCCATCAGCTACCTCCTTTTTTTCTGAAAAGCCTGCCTTCACTTACAGCCTGAAATTTTAAGTACTCTTAATGGAGAGCAGACCGAAATATTTCACGATGGATTTGAACTGAAGCCAAGGAGGGAGGAATGATGAAAGGAAAGCCTTTCTGTGAAAGGTTTATTGTCCACTCTTTCTATAGATGCCGATTTCTCAACAACAGGCGACCAGCATTTTCCCAAACATTGATACAGCCTTCTCAACTCCTCCTGGCCTCATTAAACAGGTCTTTTTCTTCAAGAATGCCAGTTATCTAGCCTTTGACCCTCTGGTTAGTCAAACTCCATTCATGTCCCCCCAATATAAAGTGTAATTATAAAAAAGAGAAGGGGGAGGGGGAGACAACCAGGTCTCTCTCCTCCCTATTGGAAAAGTACTTGAAATTCCTGGCATTCCTCTCCATTTAATAGCATGTTTACTTAATCACTGGCTTATTAGGATTAACACAAGGCATTGCTTCAAGCTCATTTAGGGACCGCACACTTACCTTGCCTTCTCCAGATGGTAAGATTCATTCCCCACCCCCACTCCTCACACCCCCCTCTTTTTTTCCCCTTTAAACCCAAATGCTTTAATTTGCAGCAAATCACTGCAGAAAGGGATGGGTAAACCAGGCTCACTCCCTCATTCAGCCAAGAAGCATTTTAATCTACATTTTAGAAAGGATATTATTCAAAATGTGGTAGCTATAAGCAGCAAGCAGTCCTTCATGATGTGATAAGGGACCAATGCTACTCCATTTCTACTGTGAGCAGCCTGGGTTATGAATTCAGTGATTTTTTTCCTGTTCTATTTCTAAGGATTTTATTGCTGCCTCTTGTTTTCCTCCCTACATCATAGATACTTCCTTCCCAAAGTTACCAAGGATCTCTTAATTGTCCAACCTAATAGCTTTATTCTCAACCCTGATCCTTCTTGACCTCTCTGCAGCTTCTGACATTACTGATCACCCCCTCCTAGATACTCTCTCCTCTGTTTTCTTTTTTTTTTATTATTTATTTTCAATTGACGAGTATTTATTTCTTCTCCAGCCGCCATTTAAAAAAAAAGGAAATCCTTATAACAAATAGGCATGTTCAATCAAAACGTATTTCTGAATCGGCCATATCCAAAAATATATGGCTGATTCTGCACCTTGGGTCCATTCCCCTCTGTTAGGAGGTGGGTAGATTAGCTAATATTTCCATCAATGGATGTCTTCTCTCTCTTGACCCGTACTCTCACATGCAATAAATCGAAAGGCTTTTAAAATGCCTAACATTTAGTGCCCAGTGACTCTGTTGTACCCACTTCACAGACTGTTACTTGTATGGGGGAGTAAAATAATCTATTTCAAAAGACTCACAGCTCCTATGAGGAAAAGCCGCCACTTGTTACCCTATTTATTGTTTCCTCATACTATGCTTATTGCATGACTGTCTGATCTAAATCCTAAGGTTTTCTCTACTGAAGAAACAGAAGCAATAATTTCCAGTTTGTAACTTTTTTTTTCTAAATTGCCAGACTGTCTAGGAAAACATGGAGGAGCATACCTTGGGAAAAGCACTTCAACCTCCAGTCAGAGGCCCCGAGTTTGAATCTCAGTTCTGTCACCTTACTACCTATGTAAGATTAACAAGTCACTTCACCTTCCTCAGCCTCAGTTTGCTCGTCTTCAAAGTAACTTTGCCTAGATTACCTCTAAGGTCCCTCTTGGCTCTAAATCTACGAGTCATACTCAAAAGTTAGGTAAATATTTCTTTATTAAATGATTAATTCCATAAATAAATTTTTTCATTGAATATAAAATTAAAATCATTTACAACTTATTCCAGTATTACATTTTTCCCAAGAAAAGCTACATTTTTTTTGATAAATAAAAACATTCAGTCTTAAAACAGCTGGTTTCTGTTTGCAGTTCAGATGCAGTTGGCACATCATAGCTGCCACTCATGCCCACACTCACAGAGTGCCACATCAGGGAAGGGTGGAAAATTCTCCAATTTGCTTCTATAAAAAGGGTCAAAAAGTCTTCAGGCGTCCCGCTAATCACATCATTTTTTTTAAAGACATAGATAGAGAAATATGTTTACCAAATAATTTACAAACAGAAAGCAGAATGTTGTCGACATAACAGGCTCCGAAACGAAGCAATAAAAAGGGGCTCCAATACTATGAAGCATTAAGTATCCTCAAATCTCGTTTGCCTTAATGTCCATCTGCACAGTGCACTCGGAAGTTTCAAAAATACCTTTAAGGTGACTCAAGAATGAGCAAGGCGTCACTTCTACAATAGGGTTTCTTCCCCCTCCCCCATCCCACCCCAGCCCCGCACGTCTTGGTATTTCCGATTCTGACACTGCCTCCCCTCAGTTTCCCACTCCAGCCCAAAGGGTGGTCTAGTCCCTAAATTTGTGAATGTCATTGAACAGCCTGTAAAATGGGAACGTGCCTTCGTTGGCATGTGGGCAGTTGTGGATGCATTTGCAAGACTGGATCAGCATGACGTTTTTGGTGACAAACTCCCCATCCTCGCAACGGAATCGGACCTTGACGGTCCTGGTCTGCTGGGGCGTGCAGCATCTCCCATCCACGCAGTTGCCACAGTACTTAGGGCGATACTTTTTGAGGCTGGTGCATCCCGCAAAGGTAAACTTCGTAGGCTCGGCAGCTTTCCTAGTTTTGTTGCATTTCTTTCCCTTCTGCAAGAAGAGGTGGGGAAAAAATAAAGCCAAGAATTATTTCTCTGGGAAGAAAAACCATGGCACGTGTGCCTGGCAACAATTTCCATCAAGCTGGGCTTCCAGCAACTCTTAAGCTAGAAACTGACCTTGAGTGTGCTATACGCTGTCTGGCCACAGGGGCGCACTTCACAAATTCTGGTTTCTTTAACCAAGCGGCATTGGGGGTTGTCATTGGTTACTCTGGTCGAGACACCAGTTCCACAAGTCTTGGAGCAATGGGACCATGAAGTTGTTTGAACAATGCATTTCTGGCTATGAAATAGGTTATATATGATGCGTGGCTCCGATCCAAAAACTATAATGACAGGGGGGAAGGGGAAGAGAGAAGGGAAAGAGAAGAGGGTTATTCTAAGTTTTCAATAGTCCACTCTGCATACACAAAGAAATAGCTTTTAAGCATTTAACAGTTTAAAACTAATAAGAGAATTCATTCAAGGACTCTTTTTACAAGGCTAAGCGCCTACTTACCAGGGAGTTGTTTTAAAGGGGTGCCTCCTTTTCCAATGGCGATCAACTCATTGTTTCTAGTGAGTTCAATTTCAGAGGCTCCTATTTCAAGACCCTTGCCCATGAAACCGTCCATCTCATCCAGGGCGTCTTTGGCGATGTCGTCGTCACACACCCATTCTTCACAACACTGTCCGGCCACTTTGACCAGCCGGGGGTTGGTGCAGCCCAAGTTGGGCAGAGCCAGTTCTTGTGGGCATAGAGGAATGCACCCCACCGCCCCGTCGATACATGTGCACTGGTGTTTACAGTTGGGCTGGAAACTTTCGCCGTTCTGGTATATTCTGGAGTTATATTCACAAGGTCTGCCCTCGGACTGGGCTGCAGAGATGACCAAAAAAAAAGGGGGGGGGGCGGGAGGAGATGGGGTTAACATTCCCAATCACTGCTTGAAGCTCCTACGTATTTTTTTGCTCTGCTAAATTCAATTTATGGTAAAGTTCCCCTCCAATTCCCCGGAGACCCAAGACTAGAACAATAAGTTAGTCAGGAATCACTTTTCCGTATGGGCTTTTAGCGGGGCCCAGACATACTGAATTGCATTCCAGACTGCTGAAATCATCTGCCTTTCTGCCAAGCTACCAACAACAAAGCATTGCCATACATGGCCTCAGTATGACCAAACTTCTGGACTACAGGGGGCTATTATTATTGTTGTTGTTGTTTTAGGGGGGCCCAAACCGCGAGCATCTCACCTCTGCAGATTCCCTTTAGAGCCGTGGAACTGGCGCCGAAGTTGCATTCCAGCCCCTTGGTGTGGTCGCAAGGCTGAAGTTTACTGCAGTCTTCGTTAAGCTGTTTAGCACAGACCTTGCAGCATCTGCAGCCGTCCAGAACCAGCCCCACTCCTGGGGCACATTTGGGTACCTCGAGGGGACACTGGCAGGAGGCTGGGCAGGTGGAGAGTGCCTGAAACGGGAAAGGATCACAGTGAGAGACTGCAGAATGCAAAGTATTCCCCGGGGGAAGGGAGATCTCGAGACTTGTACTGTTTGCTCCGGCCAGACTGGAATGGTTTCTAAGGTGGCCAAGTTCATTCCGGGATTGAACGTCCCCGGGAAGGGCTCAAGTTTCGCCAGGGACAGGGAGGTTCGATAGTGGAAGACACACTACAAAAAGTCTATTCCTCCCTCCCTCCTCCCCACCCAGGGGCTGCGGTTTGAGAGTGGGGACAGCCTAGGGGACCGGGATAGAAGAAGAGGGAAGCAAGCCGTTACGAGGTCTGCAAAACTCACCAGCCTGGCTAAATGGAACAAGGTGACGGCGAAGGCGACGCTTCTGGCTGCCTGGGAGCTCATTGTTAGGCGCAGGGATAGATAGCCCTCGTGCTATTGCAGCAAAAAGAAAAAGAGGAAGAGGAACTCGCAAGGCTAACTTTGGCTCGAGCCTGAGAACTCTGGAGCCCGGACTTGGAGTCTGCTGCTGCGGGGCTGGATCTGCCTCTGGAGGGAGGGAAGGCGAGTCGAGGATCCGGCAGCGGACGCGACTTCTTCCTCGGAAATCGGAGGCGCAGCGAGAGTGGCCGGCGCGGTCTACTAGCAACTGCCGAGGTCACCCAGCACGCTTTCGGGGGAGATTCTCTTGCAGTCTGCGGAGGAGCCGAGGACTGCGCCTTTTATACGCTGAGCCCAGAGCCGCCGCGTGTATGCAGCTGAGTGACGTAGGCGCTGTCTGAGCGGTCCAGAATTCTCAAACATCTCAGGAATGTTTCTTTGGCGCGGGCTCCATCCAAGCGCCTCCCCTGGCTTCCTTGCACCTTTTTTGTCCCAGACCCATCAAGAAAACAGTCCATTTTTTCCACTTTAAATAACCACTTAGATCTGGGAGGATTTTCCTTGCTGGAGGCTGGGGCGAAAGGGGAGGTGTGTGATACAGAGTGGGGGGAAAGTGATGGGAAGAGCGATGGGGACCAGGGAAACAGATAAAGAACTGGCTGGGGGTTGGAGGGTGGGAGGACCCGAGAGGGAAGAACAAAAGTATATTTGTTTGCTGATTTTTATTTTAATAGGCAGGCTTCTAAAGCTTTCATCCCTGGAAGGCAGCAAACTGTTTTATTTACACTGAGAGTCAGAGTAAAGTATCTTTTGAGCGGGGGGGGGGGGGGGGGGGGAGGGAGTCCGGGAAGGAGAGGAAGTCTCTCAGATCCGTGCATGTATTCATGTATTCATTACAGAACATGTCCCAGAACTTTAGCCTACTGTATATGAGTCAAGAATGTATATTGCGGATTAACACTGGAGTTTATGAATGAAAGTAAAACAATAAGCCATTTCTCCCAAACAAAGCTCCCCTCTCCTTTCCTCTCTTCTCCTCTACGACGCCCCCCCCCCATCCCCAGGCTGCTTATGTTTGGGGATTCCCACTTTTGTCCCAGCCCAAGTGTCTGAATTTGCAGATTCTCAGGGAGAATGGTCTTTACAAGGATACAGGAGAAGGTGTCAGCCCTTCCTTTCAGCCCGTATTGTAGATAATGAGCAGTTCACAAGGGACTAAAATGAGGATTTCTAAATGATTTTCACTTTAAACACTCACAAGTTCTGCAAGAATTCCAGTTTGGACTACACTCGCAAGTGCATTTTGCTGAATGCCTGGGGGTGAAGGAGGAGGAGAGGGGCAATCCCCACCTAGAAATCTGCCCCTAAAGTTGAAATTGATACTATTGTGAAAGGCTTACCTTGGGATCCCTTGGGTGGTGTTATGGTGGGAAATGGGGTACGACCCCATGACAGTGGGAAACTTCCCTTTTTAGGGCAATTGCATTGAACTGTCTAGGCTTATTTTTTTTAATGCGCTTTTTGAGAAATAAAAATGTCATTTTAAAAGGTACTAGCTAGCTGTCATTTTTTCCATGACAAAAATAGTCCCATATGGTTTATAGGTATTATATTTTACCTTCTACCTTCTGAGCAAAGACCCTGTGGATGCGCTCTACTTACTGAATATCACCAACACCCTCAGTAAGATTTATGGGTATGTTAAAACTGTAAAAATCAAACTCAGGTCTCATCATTTTGGTGGACAATCTAGAAATAAGTGTCTTAATCCCTTTATGCACACTATTGGAGAAACTACAATTCTTTTCATGTTTAGGCCTATTCTGCATAAAAAGAAATAAACTAGCCAATTTAGCAAGGTAGCCCCTATGTATTCAAAACCAACATTTCTAGGAAATATTGAACTTTTCATGACCTTGATTATAGCGGAGAAGGGTATACTATTAGAACAAACTGCACTTTCCCCTTAAAAAGGAAGAGTCAAATTTCCCACATTGGGGAATGTTCATTCTCCATACCTTATGCAGTATTTACCACGATAGAAGATCCTGATTTAAGGTTATTCGAGACAAATGATTCTTTTCACTAAAAAGTCAAATCATTAAAGTGTAGGCAAATACATGGAGGAAGGTCTAGGCCCTGCTCCCATCCATAACCAAACCCACCCTTTCAGCTAGGTTGTTGCTTTCTCAAATTCGATTCCTTTAACGGTTTTTAGTTAATGAAGGGACTCAGGAAGGGGGGGGGGTAGGAAGAGGGCGTCGAAAGAGAATGGAGACTGGGGAGAAGAGTTTCTGGCTTCTGTTGTGGCGTCTTTTCTATTTGACTTCATGGCTCTAAGTATTTCCAGATGGTGAATCAGACACCAGACGTAACAATATTTCCATATTTGGTATAGCAGTAGCCTGCATTTTTAACATTTTTCTGCCTCTGTTATCCAACCACAAAGCATTCTCAACAGCTTTAAATGTTGTTAAATATAGACTTCACTTCTGTTCCCAGGGCAGGAAATTCTTCGGAATTCCTGGTTTTTCACGCAATCATGCTTTAAAAGAAAATAAGAGTGGAGGATCCAATTGGTTGTATATAACTTATTCGTTTATTGGTGATGGGGGGTGGGGTGGGGAGGGAGGGGAAAGAAGGCTGATCTGCTCCACCACAGCATTAAAAAAAATACCACACCAGGAATTCTTTGAAAAATCAGATTAAAGTTTCTGACACAGGGTGTGTGGGTTTGTTGCTTTAGTTCTCTACAGGATGGTGGAAGACTAGAGTCTGCTTGAGAGGAGAAACTTAGAAGAAACCCCTCCAGCCAGCCGTCCATGAAAAAGCAAGAAGGGGGGGGTAGAGAAGGGGGAAGAGGGGGAGTAGGGGGAAGACAGAAGCAGTGAGAGAAAATGAGGGGGTGGGGGGAGCTAGTGGGGTGGCTGCTATTAACCTGTTTGCATAGTATTACCATACAGTATGTCCTGCGTGCAACTGCGAATGAAGTATAGGCTTTTAGGAGAGAGGAAAAGCCGCAGCTCCACACGTTCCTGTCTGAAGGATGGTCCAGAAACCCCAGACGTCTCGTCGCCTTCTCGTTTCCACCTCTGAGAGAACTAGTGAAGATCGTTTCATGTTGACGGACTAGGGGGAAATGTGCAAATGTTTATGGGTAAGTGTTGCTTCGGGTGCTAATTCTGCTGGATTTCTCTCTCTTTTTTTCTTTTCATATGGTGCCACTTTTAGGAATAACGGGCAGCCTTGTTTCCTTGGGCTGTGAGCCACAGAGAAGGGGCTTGTCTTGTGCAGCTCCATCCTGACTTGGGGCTGAGCTGTGGGGACAATTCTTGTGTTACTGATGTCAGGGGAGTACAAAGGATGGAAAGAAGGGTCCACTTGTGTGGCTGATAGTAACTTAGAGCAATAATAACTCTGAATTGTCTTTTCCCAGTAATTACCCTCCTACCCCCCACCCATCCCTCTCCCACCCCCTGCTACACACACACACACGCACCAGCACACATGTACCCGGGTATGCATCTATTTCGGCCGTATGCCTATAGTGCATGCTTATTTACAAGTATGCACAGTCATACTTATAGCCAACTTTTAAATTTAGGAGCGTTTCAACCCTATCCCCCCATCCCCCGCCTAAGAATTGAGTCAGTTGTGACTCATCCACATCTCTCCCTACTCAAAAAGACCGTTAAAGAAGGCTCCTAGAATCGATTCCAGGTGAAAAGTGTTGAGAACTGAGGACCAGCAAGACACAAAGAGAGAAGACATATTTCTTATAGGGGCACAGCTCCAGAGAGCGAACCCACCTTAGAAGATTATGTAGTACTACCGTCTTGTTTTACAGACTAGGAAACTGATCTTTGATAGGCGAAGTGACCTTCTCCAAGGTCACAGTAAGTGGGTTTGAAACTAGTGCCTCTGATAACGAAACCCGGCGCTCTTCAGCAGTTGGAGACCCTCCCACTCCCCCCATTCCCCCCCCCCCAAACTCCATCACGCATCTCTGGACTCTTAGGTCATTTCTATGCCTTCAATTCCACATTCCATTCTATTGTATGCCATAGTCTTCTGTTGTGCTTTCGTGAAACTGACTTCTCTGGGGGCTGCACGCACTTTGGTAGTGGATAAGGGCCAGCTTCAGCCGTCTAGGGGGGCGCAGGCAGACAGGCTGAGCGTCCGCTCCGACCCGCGGCTCTCTCTCCAGACGCTCTCAGTACAGCTGGGGCGCGGAGAGGGAGGGGTTTGGGGGTTGGCAGATACCCCCCTGCTGGAAGAAGGCACGCTGCCCGTGCGCCCGCCCGCCCGTCGGGGGTGGGTGGGGCGGGGGAGCTGGCGGCGGCAAGCAGCCGGCCCGGCCCCCTTATTCATTTAGACTTTTTGCTAGGAGGAGACGCTCTCGTTGCCAGAATCCGAGATTTCCGGCGGCGCTAGGTCCAGGACATTTCCAGCCCCGGCCCATATTTGGTGAAAGTCTTGAGAGGCTCCGTCATCCTCCGACGCGGCTAGGCGGCGGTTCCAGCCAGGCCCTTTGAGATGCCGCTCGCTAGAAATCGCGGGCCTTTGACCCTGCTGCATTCCTGAAAATGTGGGTCTCCTTGGAGAACCCGGGGCCTTCCTCCTTCCTCTCCGCCCCCCCCTCCCACCCAGTGCCTCAGGGGACCCATCCCCCGGCCCGGGAGTGCCTCCAGGTCGGAATCTGCCAAGCACGCAGTTTTTTCTTTCCATTCCAAGAGTCATTTCATCATTAAAAAAAAAAAAAATCACACAAGGGATATCCTGCGGAGGGTTGCAACCCTCCCCTCCCTTCCCACCCCTTTGGGGATCTCTCCTGCGTATGTCAAAAATGCGCCGGGCAGGGGGTGGGGTGGGGAGGGAAGGGAATCCCCTGCCTGATGGTAGTCCCGTTTCCTTCCCTTCCTCCCACCCCGCATAGTAATGCACACGTCCTTGTAGGCTGCCTCCAGCTTTCGGGCCTCTCCCGTCTGATGTCTCAGGTATGAGGCTGGGACTGGGGCTTGGGTCATTTTCCGCCACTACCCCTCCGGGAACACAGCTTCCCTCAAACAATCAGTTGCTGTTGTGTCCTAGGTGGCCACGTCCTGGGGTACTCAGAGACGTCTGAATAATTTTCTGCATCATTTTCTTCTCAAGCTAATTCCTTCCCCTTTCAGATTAACTTCTTCGCGATACTTTGTACTACACTATATATTCTATACCTGGTTAATTACATATTGCTTCCCTTGTGGAGGAGGGACTTGGTTTTTGTCCTTTTTTGTATGCCCAGTGCTTTGTAGGGTGCCTTGTGTTTAATAAAAGGTCTTTGACCAACAACACCTGCCCCACCCAAGATTAGAATTTGGGGGGGGGGCGAGATTTTGACACTGGGTTGTCATTTTGCCCAATACCTTAGGAAAACTGGGACAAATAGGTAAAGTTTGGTTTGCCATCCACCCATGACCTCTCTTGTTTATCAGTCTCACCTTCCCCCCAGAAACTCCTGGTCTGTGTCCCTTTATCTCCCCCACTACAATGACCTGTCTTATTAGAACGTATCCTTTCGTCCCCTATCAAAACTTACCTGTACCGTGACCCAACTAGTCACAGTTTCCTGTCACAAAGGTCTTCTGGCAAACTACTCGAGCCCTAGGATTAATGGCCGATGACACTATGGTCATTCTGGGCGTGTTTGTATTTTAACAAGAAATTCCTAGAGACCCAAATGCTCTTAACTGAAAGCAAGTAGTCTCTAGAAGTGGAATTCCAGGCATCATGGTAGGTTGAATTGGTGGGGAATACCTTTTGGATTTTCTCCTACCTCTCAAAGAACATGCTTATTGTGTCTGGTAATAACGTTTATAATGCCAGGCAGAGGCTGAAGCCAAGTGTGGAACCAAGACAAAAATTCTCAGGACTCCTGGCTCTAACTGTTCTTAAAAACTTCTCTTAGCTATGCATAACCACAACATAGGTGATACCCAGCTGATAGAAATTCACATCCATTAAGAATACGGGGGACTTTTTAGATCTTCCATTTATCAATTTTTGAGTGGATTTTGGCTCCTGATAAGGTTTTAAAATTTTTGTTTAGAGCAGTTTTAAGCCCCTGTTTTGTGGTGGCACCTGTGGTAAAAATTATTTGTGGTAAAAAATTATTGGAGTTTTAGCTGACTCATTTGGGAGGGACCACACCTGGCCCACCCTGAAGTTACCTATGCTACTGAGGTTGAAGGAAAACTCTCCATAGGCAGTTTTAAAGGACCTCCCCTTTTGGGGGAGGGAGATTGAACGCTCTCTGAGGGGAGGAGAGGTGCTCGAAGGCTGGCTCCTCTGTCTTCTGGGTGATGTGACAAAGCTTTCCAAGTGTGGTGAGTTAAGAGAATTTATCTGTATTTCTTTTCCCTATTTCCTTATCTTTGATTTTTATTAATTTCACCTTTGTTGTTTAATTAATTAACAAGTAATAAAATCGGATCCTTTTGTGGAAAAAAAGCTTTTGGTCTGGGAGAAATATCTAAAAGGGCAGTTCAGAGGGGAGGGAGCTTTGAACCTAAAAGTCCCTCATTATTTCCGGGGCCCCAATATTTCATCGAGTCACCCAATTAACACGCCGTATATTAAATTTCAGCCTCTGCAGACAGTTGGACGTTAATGGAAATAAAAGTATTTTTTAACCCCAACTCATGGACCCACCTTGAAATTAGGTGTCCGTGGGCTCCTGGTTAAGAACCCTTGGTTTAGAGACAGCTCGTTAAAATAATGGGAGAGTCAGCTATTGGGTCAGGAACACCTGAAATCTGACCCTTTCTCTGACGGGTACTTGTGGGATCCTGGTAAAGTCACTAAAATGTTCAGTGCCCCGCATAACTCTCCAAAGAAAAGTTTGAGAGCAGATGCCAGTCCGAATTGGTAGAGGGAATTTTCTCACTTCGAGAGCCCTATACCACTGAAATCACAAGTTTGGTCCAAAAGAAAATTGTCCAGGGGGATCAATACTGCTACCCAATTCTTGCTGGACAGACTGTCCAATATTTAAAATTTGCTTACAGAATCTCTGAATTTCATGGACTTTACCCATTCCCATAGCATGTTTCTGGTCCCTTCCCCCTCCCTGTCCTTTCCCCTTTCTCCCCCCCCCCCAATAATTCTGTAAATAGCTGGCATTGCCTTGGAAATTTCCCAGGATATATTCTCAGCACATCTGCGTCCAATGGGAAGTATATCTAGCTGTTTATTTCCTTTCTCTGGCAGAAGGCCATAGGAAACCAGACATTAATCGTTCCCTACCTTACAGAATTTTTTGTTGTTGTTGTTTTGTGATGATGTAAAAGTGTTTCATAGGAACAGACTTGGAGACCCTCTTTTACCCCACCCTGCAATGTGTTGGGGCCAGATGTTCTGTAATAGTGACAGATCGCCATCAGATCTGGCTGGCTTCACGTCAGTGAGCTGAGAATTGACCTTGACCCCTTACATTCCATAGCCTGAGAGGTTTTGTAATTTGTCCATTACAAGGCAAACAAATAGCAAACAGTACCCACCAGCAGCTGAAACAAAAAAAAGCAAAGAAACTCAAAGCTTGGAGTTTGCTCTCTGCAGGTGGAGGATGGGGCACTTTTCAGAGTTCTGACGATGCCTCATGGCACCCCTCCATAGGTAGCAGCATGGCCCTGTGGAAGGAGGACTTCTAGAGACAAAGGAACTGAATCCAAATTCCAATCTCATCCTTAAACCATGTGAGACCTTGGGCAAGTCATTTAACCTCTGTGGGCCTCAGTTTCTTCATTTTTAAAAATGAGGGGTTGGACTAGATAGCTTCTGAGCTTCTTTCCAACTATAGATTTATGATCCTAAGCCATTCATTACATATGTTCGGAGAGATGATAGTGTAGAATTGTGTAGAGGAAGTAACACTGAATGAGGAATAAGGAGTCTGGGGTTGTAGTTGTAACTGCAAATCAATGGCATTGTCTTATAAGCAAATCATTTTTCATGAGATCATAGAGCTGGAGGGGAGCTTAGGGACCATCTATCCAGAACTTTCCTTTTACAGTGAAGGAAACTGAGGCACGGAGAGGCATAGTGGCCTGCCCAAAATCACATGCCCAAATAACAACTAGAGCTCATTTAGTGCTTTACGGTTTTCATGAGAGTATGGATAGAGCCTCTGGAAACCCAGTCTCTGGTGTATAATGGGTGCCTGATTCTGGACAAGTCGCTTAAAATGTTATCTTTAAAATGGGGCTAAAATAGTACCAACCTCCCATGGTTGTTGTGAGGATCAAATTAAATCTGTAAAATGTTCTGCAAACCTTAAAGCACTATACAAGTGCTAGGCATCATCACCTTCATCGTCACCACCACCACCATCATCAATCACTATGTTAGTGCCCAGGCAACTCTCTGATTAGTAATAGACGGAGTTTCCACACCAGAAATACCCTATACTAGTGCAATAAACTCTTTACAGATGAAGATACAGGCTTAGAGGTCAGGGAGCTAATGCAAGAGACAGGATTGATGGGAAGTCTAGGACCATTTCTACTCTATCCCGCTCCTCCTCCCCAAAACCTCTTCCTAAAGCCGCCCTTTCTTACTGAGGACTCAGAATTTTCCAGCCAACCCTTCTTTTCCCACCAGCTGCTTTGCTTAGTGTCCACTCCACTCCCTGTGCTGGGTATCCCTGGGCTAGCTCCCCCTTTCAGTTTCCCTTTGTGTATTGTCTTCTCGATTCAGGGCAAGGTCTTTCTTTTTCTTATCTGTATCTCCTGCCCTTAGTGAAGTGCCTGACACATTGCAAGTGCTTGATAAATATATTTTTTTTATTTTTTAGTGAGGCAATTGGGGTTAAGTGACTTGCCCAGGGTCACACAGCTAGTTAAGTGTTAAGTGTCTGAGGCCGGATTTGAACTCAGGTACTCCTGACTCCAGGGCCGGTGTTGATAAATATTTATTGACCATGATTATGACTGTACCATTCTGTCTTCATTAGTAGATAGCAGAACTGGCATTTGAACTCAGATGTTCTAACCTCAGATCCAAGGCAGTTGAGGTAGAGCAGCGGACTTGGAATTGGGAATCCTATCTCAGATATCCTCTCACTGTGTGAACCTGGGCAAGGCATTTGACCTCTCTCTGCCACAGTTACCTTACCTGTAAAATGGAGATCATGGGGGCAGCTAGGTGGCGCAGTGGATAGAGCACTGGCCCTGGAGTCAGGAGGACCTGAGTTCAAATCTGGCCTTGGACACTTAACACTTACTAGCTGTGTGACCCTGGGCAAGTCACTTAACCCCAGTTGCCTCACCAGGAAAAAAAAGAAAAAAGAAAAGGAGATCATGCTGATGATACCTATCTCCTAGCATTGTGGTGAGGATCAAATGACATCTGATATTTGTAAAGCACTTCGTAAGCCTTAATATGCCACATAAATGCTACTATTATTATTAATCTCCTCGAAGCTCAGTTCCATCATCTGTAAAATGAAGGAAGGAGAGGGCATTGAACAATATAACCTATATGGTCCCTTCCAGCTCTAAATTTCAGTGGTTTTCTGTTGTGGCAGTGGCAAATGTCATGGTTCCAGGGAGGGACTATTTTTTTGGCGGGGCAATGAGGGTTAAGTGATTTGCCCAGGGTCACACAGCTAGTAAGTGTCAAGTGTCTGAGGTCGGATTTGAACTCAGGTCCTTCTGAATCCAGGGCCGGTGCTCCATCCACTGCAGCACCTAGCTGCCCCCTAGGGAAGAACTTTTAAGATGTTCACATCCAACTCTTTTATTTTACAGATGAAGAAACTGAGATAAAGGGAGGTTTAAGTGACTTGCCCAGTGTTACAGAAGCTACCAAGTATCTACAACCCAGGTCTTCTGAATTCTAGCCACAACAGCACCCTGCTTCTCTTTGATAAGAAAGCCTAGTGGTTACTCTGAGCACAACCTCCAAAGTCTAGGGCTATTCCCCCAAACCCTCCTGCCATCTTATCATGTATCTTTCAGCTACTTGTTATTTTTTTTTAACTAGTCATGAATCTAGGCATGTTTTCCAAGCAATGGGGAGTCCTGGTTTTAATAGGCAAAACCGGACACAGATGGGAAAGAGACTTAGAAGGCTTCTCTCCCTGCCCTCTCTGTCTGAGCTTGTCTTAACTTCCTCTGAAACCTGAAGTAGGGACAAAAGATGTGTCAGAACAGAGGGGAGGGTTTTGTTCTCTTTGAGATCCTTCTACCATAATCTAGTTTTGCTGTTGTTTTGTGACTTGAGGCAAACTAAACTCTTCACATTCCACATTTACCCACACAACAGAAAGGAATTGAGCCACACAAGGTAAACTGTACGGCAGCCCCTAAGAATAATAATACTCACCAGAGCTCAGTTTTCTATGTGCTTGAAAGTTTGCAAACCAGTAGTGTGTCTAATATAGGGGAGCCCTAATATTAGTAATTATTTTTAAAAGTTGGCATCTAGGGGCACCTGGGTGGCACAGTGGATAGAGCACCAGCCCTGGAGTCAGGAGGACCTGAGTTCAAATCCGGCCTCGGATACTTGACACTAGCTGTGTGACCCTGGGCAAGTCACTTAACCCCAATTGCCTCACCAAAAAAAAAAAAAAGGTTGGCATTGAGCAGAACATGTGCTAGAGATCTGCCAGTTCCTCCTTCCTTTTCCTTTTCACCCTCTTCTTCCTGCAACAGGCAGACCTAGCTGCCCCAAGGATATGCTCTTCCCAGAGATCAGAGCACATCACAAAGAGAAGACTTGTATGAATTGCTGAAGAATTATTAAGTAGAGGCAGGTCCAGCTCTTGTGTATGTGGTTGAAAATGCTCTTCTTACCTATCATCATTCACTTATTCTGCTTCCCACTGGCTCTCTTTTCCCCATTTCAGTATTGGCTTTCTTTGCCCATTTAAAAAAAAATATTACTGCTGCCACTTATTTATAGTGTTCTCATTGTTGTTTTTGTTGTTATTGGGGTGATTATTTCCAAAAGACATTGATGGAAATGTCAACCCCTATCTGCATGTAATTTCTCACCAAGCATCACATAGAATAAGTGGGACCTCTTTGAACTGTGCTTTTGAGGGATTGACAGTGTAAGAGATGTTGAGTATAAATGTTTTTTTAAAGGTTTGTTTGAGGATAGTTTGAAAAATTATAGGAATAGTTGTTATTTTTATTGCATTTTAGAGTATCCCAAAAATTTTAGTGCCATGTTAAGCTTTAAGATGTGGGGACACCCTGTTTGTTTTCTCATCTGCGCCTCATAAGAAGCATGTGATTGTAGGAAAATACCCAAGGTATTATTATCTCCATTTTACAGATAAAGAAATGGAAGATCACGGAGGTGACATGACTTGTCTAGAGTCATGAAACTAGTGATTTTTAAAAATAGGATTCAAACTCTGATCTTTGTGACCCCAAGTACAGCTCTCTAACCACGCTCCCACAATGCCTCAGTGGAGGGGGGGAGATGGGCTTATGCAATTATACATTAATCATCATAAGATTATAGATTCAATGCCAGAGGGGCTGTCTAGGTCATCTACATCCACTGTATTTTACAGGTGGGAAAACTGGCTCAGAGAATTAACTCGTACATGGTGATACAGCTAAGTAAGTACCAAAGTTGGGATTCTTTGACTCCAAATCCTTCTTTCTTTCCATTTGTTTAGATGGCATAAGGTTGGGCTAAGGGCTAATCTAGTACTATTGCACAGACTGGAAGGTAATTTAATCGTGAAAGTTGGATAACTGGATGGATGGTGCCTTGAGAAAATGTTTCTGAAGTATGTGTGTGTGTGTGTGTGTGTGTGTGTGTGTATTGGGGTGTCAAGGGTGGATAGAGGGATTTAAGTACCAAAGAATGCATTTAGAGATGGTCATACCAGGCACCTTGGTGAAGGCTTTCAAAGTCTAGACAGAAAGGAATGATATTGTGAATCATGATGCACTGTTGAGCCTTCAGTAGCAAAGTGGCGTAATCTCCACCCCTGCTTACTGTGAGCCCGCTCTGGACTCTGTCTTTGACTTCTTTTTTTTTTGGACTGGGCAATGAGGGTTAAGTGACTTGCCCAGGGTCACACCACTAGTATCAAGTGTCTGAGATTGAATTTGAACTCACGTCCTCCTGAATCCAGCGCCGGTGCTCTATCCACTGCGCCACCTAGCTGCCCCCACCGTCTTTGACTTCTAATTCAGTTGCTCCTCTTTCCATCTTGGAGAGAGCTTTGCCCTGAGGTCCCGAAAAAGGGACAGCTATTTTAGGTGGGGCTCCAGTCATGCTCAGTTCACTCCCGTCTAGATTCACTCTCTGAACCTCACTTCCTCATCGGGTGCTTTGTCCACAAAGCAGGTACCCTGCCTCCCTCACCTCCCTACTCTCCTGACTTTCTAGCTTCTCTTTATGTATTATCTTCCCCTATTAGAATATAAGTTTGTTGAGGGTAGGAGTTATCTTGCTTGCTTGTATTTGTTATCCGTAGCACTTAACACAGTGCTCAGCACATAGTAAACATTTAAATGTTGTTCCTGCCTTCTTTCTTCCCTTCCTCCCTTCCTCCCTCCCTCCCTCCTTTCCTTTTTTCCTTCCTTCCTTTTTTCCTTCCTTCCTCCTATCCACATCTTTCATTCTATCTTTCTATCTATATGTCATCTATCTACTTATCTGTCAATCAACCTCTTCATTAAGCATGCAGTAAATGGGGGATTGGCAAATGCAGTCACGGCAGAGGAACAAATTCAAGCAATAGGAAGTACATAGAAATAAAAAGGAGCAGTGGCAATTATGAAATCCGAGGGGATTCAATATCTTCCTACGTTGGGGAAAAAAGGAGGCATCTATAGAACTGGGGGAAGGCCAGATAAGACACATTGATTTTTGGGTGGTCCATAGTTAAAGTAGAGGGAGAGGAGGTACCATAGTGCATCCAGATATCCTTGGTTATCCCCAATGGGCTGAAGGTGTAATACAGATATTTATTCATGTTAATAGGCAAAGCCGAGGCATCTAAAAGCCAGTAGTCCAGAGCAAGCCTGGAAGGCCCTGATAAAAGGAACTCCTCTACAGGAGTGGGGGGCCTGGATGTTGAAGGAGGCCTGATAGCAGAACTAGGAAGAACTAGGTAGGTCATAGGCCAGCTCTACTCTGCCCTGGTCTGACTACATCTGGTGTTAGGGTTAGGGTTCATAATCTAGGAAGGAGTGGAGGAGGTCAAGGAGAATGGTGAAGGTCTTGAGATTGGGCTATATGAGGATGGTTTGAAGGAACTGCCGATATTTAACCTAGAGAAGATAGGACTGGGGGTGTGGGGGGGAACCTCCTAAATTCTCTTTTCATATATTGGAAAGGCCTTGGCAAAGACGAAGGAATAGATGCATCCTGATTGTCCCCAGGGGGCAGAATGAGGAGCAGTGAGTGAAAGTTGTCCAGAGGCAAATTTAGCTTTGAGGGAAGGAAAAGCTTCCTAACAATTAGAGCTATCTCAAAGAGGAATGGGCTGCCCCCAAAGTCGGGGTTTCTTCTTCACTGGAGGTCTTCAAACAAAAACTAGATGGTCACCATGTTTAGTATGGTTTTGGTTAGGTAGGGATAGAGGTCCCCTTTCAAAGAAGGTTTTGTGATTCTAAGAGAAAGTTCTGGGTGTCTGGGAGACCATGACTTATGCCATGAAGCTGGGCTATGTGTTAGCTCAGAGTAAGACTCTGAGACTTAGCAAGTTGTTGGGCTGGCCAGATGTGTTTGCTCTAGTTATTTTTATGCACTGTGATTTCTCTTGCCCTCTGTATTATCAATTAATTTATTTTTGTTCCTATAAAAATACGCTATAGTAATAAAAATACGCTATAGTAATAAAAATAATAATAGCTATTATTTGCATAACGATTTACATAGTGTAAAGCATTGTACAATGTTATCTTATTTGATCTTTACAACTCAAGATGATGGGTCTGTTGTGGGAAAAGAGAAAGAGGAGCTGGGTGAGACGCATCAGAAGATGAAGGGGACAGGATTGTTGGGATCAGCATATAAGACAAGGCATCAAACCCAAATTTGGTCCAAACGTGTAACCTAGGAGCCAGTAGCACAGGTACCAGAGGATTGGGGAAATGATAGTTCCAGCTACAGTTCAATGAAATGCAAGCACCTTAAGGCAGGGACCCTTTTGTTTTTCTCCTCATCTGTAGCACCTGGCACATAAAAGGCACCTGATAGATTCTTGTTGAATAGAACAAAACAGAGAGGAATTGAAATGAATTGAACTACATTGATGTTGATATTGTCACAGCTTTAGGAAAGGATTCCTTTAAGAAAAGCTATCCTTGTTCCAAGTGGTACCAAGGAACGTGTTACATATAACTAATCATGTTACACATGTAACTAATCCACATTTCCTCTTATCTTTCTTCTCCCCATACTTTCTATCCACCCCACTGATGGTTTGCCTATATCTAGGTCATTACTCTTCCTTGAAGAGATGGAAATTCTGTTAGTTAAGATCCAGAAGAGGGAGCTAACTAAAGGGTTAAGTAACTCAGCTGAACCAAGCCAGAGAAACAATATGTTTCAAGGACCAAAACAGGATAAACCAAAAGGGGCAGCCAGCCCCAGGGAGGATTTCAGAAGAGGCTCTTTTACAGAGAGATTTTGTAATATTCTCCCTGGGAATTGAACTCCTCATTATTTCTGTTATTAAGCTCCTGGAACCAAGCATGCAACACATTGGGAATGTGGGGATTCTGGCAAAACTGCACTTACCCAGTGCCTTAGGACACTACATTTTCCTGTCGTTTGTGAAAGCTTTTCTCAGGGGACACAAATTGATTTGAGTCCAAAGGAAGCTGAACAGAACTCTTGCATCTCATGAGTCATCAGTAATCACTACTCCGTTTCATCCTGCTGTTATAGAAAGATGGGTTGATAAAAACAAGGACCCACCCACACTTTCGCTGAACACTTGAAATCAATCCAATTTTATTTTCCAACTTTTAAAACGCCTAGTCGAGTTTGAGAAATCAAAACAAATCCAAACAAACCAACAAAAAAGTGAAAGTAAGTAAAGTTCTGACATGCCGAGTGTTGTGAGTGGGTTTTTTTTTAAATGGAATCATTGTAGAACTCAAACAAGAAAGGATCTTAGGACACATCAGAACCAACCCTTTTCTTTTCAAAATAAACTACTAAGCTTTAATCTCACTTTAGACACTTGCTAGCTGTGTGACCTTGGGCAAGTCGCTTAATACCAACTGCCTTAAACATCCGGGGCCATTTCCAGTCATCCTGATCTATATCTTGCCACTGGACCCAGATGGCTCTGGAAGAGGGAGTGAAGTTGGTGACCTTGCACAGCCCTCTCTCCCTTATTTCCAATTTAGTGCAAGTCTTGGCAGCACACTTATGTCATGGTCCTCTTCTGAGAATGAAGGACAAACAACAACTAAGCATTAATTAAATACATAACTTGGTGTTTCTCTTGTACCAAGCATTGAGGGTTCAAAGACAAAAGTGAATAGTTCCTGCCTTCAAGAAGCACACATTCTATCTAGGAAGGCGACCTAGGTGAATATATGCACATGTGTGTCAGAATATACACAAATTACATATATAATATACATATTATGCATATGTGTGTATATGTATACACACACAAGGTGAGTTGAAGGAGAGAATGCTAGTAGTTGGTGAGGATAGGGACCGAATCAGGGAAGACCGCACACAGAAGGTGGCGCTTGAACTAAATCATGAAAGATGCAAGGAATTCTAAGGGGTAGAGGCCAGGAGGAAGCGAATTTCACTAATGAAAACAAAAGCAGGAATGGAAGTTGGAGTGGAATGGATGAGGAAGAGTAAGAAGGCTGTTTGGGTGGATTATGGAGTGTGAAAAGGAGAGTAGTGAACAACAAAGTTGGAATTACAGGTTAAGGCCAAGTTGTGAAAGGCTTTAAAAGCCAGAGGGGCTCATATTTGATTGTCGAGGAAATAGGGAACCATTGAAGTTTACTAAGGAGTTTACATGGTCAGACCAGCAATTTAAGCAAATCATTTTGGTAGCTGAATGGAGAATGGATGAGAGTGGGGAGACACTTCAGGTAGGGAAGACTAATAATAATTATTATTAGGAGGCTATTTCAACAGGCTCAGTTGAGAGCTGATGAAGGCTTGAAGGTAGGGTGATGTCTATATGGCTGGAGAGAGGAGGGAGAAAAAAGGAAGTTTGGGCAACTTATTGGCTATGTGAAGTGAGGGGGAGTGAAGCCAAAGAAAGGGAAGGAATAATTCACTTAACTTACTCAGCAAGTGGGAACCAAAAAAGTTTCTGAGGCTCAGAGACTTTTACAGAACTCAGAGGTTCAGACTTGGTTATCCATAGGCCTGCTTACTAGGGAACAAGGATGAAATCTGCCCACTTCACCAGCAAGACTGGTCTCCACATGTTGATGGAACGTCTTATATTTGGCTGCAGATGAACTTCTCTCTCTCTCTTTCTCTCTCTTTTTCTTTCTGTGGGGCAATGAGGATTAAGTGACTTGTCCATGGTTACACAACTAGTAAGTGTCAAGAGTCTGAGTTCAAATTTGAACTCAGGTCCTCCTGAATCCAGGGCTGGCGCTTTATCCACTGCGCCACCTAGCTGCCCTCTTTTTCTTTCTTTCTTTCTTTTTAGCAGATGAACTTTTGACTCCAGCTCAGGTTTCCTAAAGGGTTAAATGGCTCTATCCCAGACTGTGATATCAATACAGCCATTAAGGGGCCTCCTTAGATGACACCCTATTATTAGGAAAGTAGGTATATTGTTTTTGAATGCCTTCCCACTTTCCATTTGTAGGTGTTCCAGACTCTTCTTCCTAAGGTTGGTAATCTTTTGTGTTCATTTCCGCCAGCTTATGTCTTAATTATAGCCGGCAGATAGACAGCCCATATTCTTTGTCTTAACCTGAAGCACTGTATAGCATATACCTAAATCTCTAAAAAGAGATTCCTGAGAACACACATGGTGGCTTTTCATGGTATCGCCCTAGGATCATGGATTCAGAGCTGGAAGAGACCTCAAAGGTCATCTAATCCAATTTATTTTACAGATAGGGAAAATGAGGCCCAAAGGGGTTAAGTAACTGGCCCAACGTCACACAGACAACGAATAGTAAAGCCTGGATTCAGATCCTCTTTCTCCAAACCCAGTGCCTTTTCTATTATACCTTTTCTCTATTTAATGGAACTGTGAAAGAAATAGAGAAGGAAAGGTGAAGAGTAAGAGAAGCATTGCTCCATATTCGCTGTTCGGCGAAGTTGGCTAAGTCATGACTGGGTGCCTTGTGTGCATTGACACAGTGTGCTAGGAAGTGCATAGGTATAAAAAAGGCAGAGTGGTCTCTACCACCAAAGAACTCAAGCACTAGTTGGGGACCCTAAACACATATGAAACCCTTAAATTACTGCTCAGGGTAGAATCAAAATGAGTGCAGACTGTAAGCACAATGAAGGGTGCAGATCAGGGAATGTAGAGGACTGAGGTCAAAAGCCTAGCTCTAGGGGGCAGCTAGGTGGCGCAGTGGATAGAGCACCAGCCCTGGATTCAGGAGGACCTGAGTTCAAATATGGCCTCAGACACTTGACACTTACTAGCTGTGTGACCCTGGGCAAGTCACTTAACCCTCATTGCCCTGCAAAACAAAAACAAAAACAAAAACAAAAAAGCCTAGCTCTTCCTGTTATCCCTATGCAACCATGGGAAATTCCATTTGATGAACATCTATTAAGTGCCTAGTATACGGATGGCTCCTTGTTAGCTCCTAGAGATACAATGGCAAGAATAGATACAGGCCTTACCCTCAGAGAGCTTGCATTCTCCTGGAAGGAAACAACACATATACAGAGAAGTCAACACAGGAGAAATACTGTGATTTATAAGTCTAGGTAGACTTGTAGATAATATAACTTAGACTTCTGTATAGACATATCTTAGACTAGACCATCTACAGATCTATAGATATATGTTTATATCTTTGTAAGTCTATATCTATAAATCTAAGATATATCTATGAGTCTACCAAAGACTGACTTGTATATCTATATAGCTCCTATGTTAACATATATTGAGATATATGTAAATGTATACATATACACATATATACATGTGTATGTGTGTGTGTGTGTGTATATATATATATATGTATGTAGGTAGGTGATAGACAAACTGACAGACAGGCAGACAGACAGATAACATGTATTAAGCAAATACAAGTTAGCTGGGGGGGGCAGTCAGGGAGAAGTGCTAACAATCTAGGGGGAAATTGGGAAAGATCTCATAGAGGGGGCAGTTTTCCTCTTCAACCTTAAATGACACCATAGGGCCTTCTAAGAGATGGAGGTGAAAAGGGAGCTCAGCCTGGGCCAGTCACATAACTTCCCTGAGGCCTCAGTATCATCTTAGATAAAATTATAGCATTATACTAGTTGACTTTTTTTATTTCATCTTTTTTTTTTTTTTTTGCGGGGCAATTGGGGTTAAGTGACTTGCCCAGGGTCACACAGCTAGTAAGTGTCAAGTGTCTGAGGCCGGATTTGAACTCAGGTACTCCTGAATCCAGGGCCGGTGCTTTATCCACTGCGCCACCTAGCCGCCACCTAGCCGCCCCCTATACTAGTTGACTTTTAAGGTCCCTCCCAGCTCAAGATCCTCTAAGATCTTTGTTTTTTGTTTTTTTGGTGAGGCAATTAGGGGTAAGTGACTTGCCCAGGGTCGCATAGCTAGTAATTGTTAAGTGGCTGAGGCCGGATTTGAATTTAGGTCCTCCTGAATCCAGAGCTGTTGTTCCATCCACTACACCACCAAGCTGCCCCAAGATCCTCTAAGATCTTTAAGAGGGTTTTTCTTGAGGGCAAGATTTGACAATGAGGTTTTGTGAAGAAGTGGCCTTGAAGAATGGGAGGGAGTGAGGATTTAGGTAGTCAGGGGGGAGGGAGGACATTCCAGGGAGGCATAAAAAATCAACAATGAGGGGGCAGCTAGGTGGTGCAGTGGATAAAGCACTGGCCCTGGATTCAGGAGTACCTGAGTTCAAATTTGGCCTCAGACACTTGACATGTACTAGCTGTGTGACCCTGGGCAAGCCACTTAACCCCCATTGCCCTACCAAAAAAAAATCAACGGTGAAAACTCAGAAATGGCAATGAGAATGGAGAGGAAAGGCTTTGGTGGAGGAAGCTTCAGAGAACATGAGACCAGATTGTGGAAGGTGAGTCTTAGATGCCTGTCAGTGAAGCCTATACTTCATCTTGTAGGGCAGATTTGGATAGTGTTTGAGTGACATAAGAACACTGTTGGAAGATTAGGGTTATATGTAGATTTTAGAGTCATTTAAGCAGCAGGAAGCTTGCTGACACAATTGATAGAGCACTTGATCTGGAGTCAGGAAGAGCAGAGTTAAAATCCAACCTCTGACTGGTTGTGTGACCCTGGGCAAGTCCCTTAACTTCTATCTCAGTTTCCTCATCTGTATAGTGGAAATAATAATAGCACCTTCCTGCTAGAGTTGTTGTGAACAGACCTTAAAGTGCTATATAAATGCTAGCTATCAGTATTATTATCTACATAGAAACAAAGGTGCTCTGGGGCCAGCTTGAACCCATCAATTGTGAAATTTTCAGTGTGAGCATTTATACCTTGGGAATACCCAAATCAGGCTTCATTTATCATCTAGACTTAAGAAAATGTTGATAATGCAGATTTGAAGGGGCAGCTAGGTGATTCAGTGGATAGAGTACTGGCCCTGGATTCAGGAGGACCTGAGTTCAAATTTGGCCTCAGACACTTAACACTAGCTGTGTGACCCTGGGCAAGTCACTTAATCCCAATTACCTCACACACACATACACACAAACACAGGATAATGAAGATTGAACTTAAAAGTGTGTCATATAAACATTTTTCCCCCAGTGAGCTGATTGTTAAACATTTACCAGCATACCCTTGCATAGAGTTGAGTTGAAGCTTGAGAATGGAATCATTCTAGGGCAGGGAAAGAAAAGAACAGATGATAACAATGGAGGCTTGTGGAATATCCAAGGTTAGAGGTGGGAGAAAAATGAGGAATCTGTGAAGGAAATGGAGAAGACTCTTGGAACACAGGATAGGAGATCACTAAGAGTATGAGTTAAAGGAAATAGGGAAAAAAGAGAAGTTTAGGAGATGATGGGTCAATCAAAAGTGAAAGCTAGTAGTACAAAAGCTGTCTCTGCTTGGGGAATACACATAGTCTGAGGAGAGCTAACAAGAGAGGCAATTTCAAAGGATTATGGCTTTTGTTACCAAAAGACACCCATCAAGCATCTTGGGACATCACCCCAAGTAGTTTCAACTTAAAACTGCATGGGTGGAAGGAGCTTCAAACAAACCAGAAATAAGCTTACATTTCTCCTGGTTTCTGAGAGTGAAACAAGTTAGAAATGGGAAGACAGATTTATGGTTCTAGTAGAAGACAGGCCCATAACTAAGGCATTCGTTGGCATTTTTTTCCCTTTTACTTCTACATAGTGAGTTGGGTTTTTTAAATCTAATCTCTAAAATAGAGATAGTATTCAGAGAACCCAAATGCCCTGATTGTTGTGAGGCTCAAATGTAGTGTATGTAAAGTATTTTGCAAACTTCAAAATGCCATAAAATAACAATATTGCTTGTGTTTGGACTGGATCTATGATTTCACTGAAGTAGGGAGTTCCCAGTGAAGAAATTTCCTTCACCAATATTTAGAGTCTTAGAATTTCCTGGGGTAGTTAGTGGTTAAGTGGCTTCCCAGGAACCCACCATGGATCACAACCGCCTTTTTTGGGGGGTGGGGGGAGGCCATGGGGTTAAGTGACTTGCCCAGGGTCACACAGCTAATGAGACTGGATTTAAACTCAGGTCCTCCTCCAAGGTCAGTGCTCTATCCACTGTGCTACCTAGCTGCCCCCTCACAATTGCTTTTCATACCACACCCAGATTGTTAATGATAGACTTCAAACTTTCCTCCAATTTTTCTATGCATTTTAGCCACTCTTATAGTTAGGGTACTCGGTTGAAACTAAGAAAACCTACTCAAACACAATCAGCCCTTATATTGTTGCTGCCTGTAATGGCTTCTCTGTGCCTTTAAAATTTTATTCAGGAACACCAGTCTCAGATTCACTCATTCACTCCATTCATTCATTAAACATTTATTAAGTGCCTATTAAAAGTATTTTGTTGTAAACCTCTTATCACTCTGGCTTTTAGAGACAGAGGCACCTCAGAGATCACCAGCCCAACTCGCTCATTTCACAGATGAAGAATCTGAGACCCAGAGAAGAGACTTGCCCAAGGTCACAAAGGCACTAAATGGCAGAGTCAAGATTCAAACTCATGTCCTCTCTGAGGCCAAAATTGTATCGGATGCTGCCTTAACCCTTGTATACTTAGTTATTGCATATTTGTTTAATTTTAGTAAATTACATATTTAGTTATGCATATGCATGACTTTTAACATTTTCTTCTTGCTATCTTCTCCGTTAAATTGTCAGGCGCTCTAAGGTAGGGATTCAAAGTATTTCATCCCTGGGTTGTCAATTCATCAGTAAGGATTTATTAAGTGTTTACTAAGAACAGAGAATACAAAGAGAAGCAAAATATAATCTCTGCCCTCAAAGATTGCTCTTTGAGGAAAGCATATTATAGACCCTAAGATGTTAGGTCAGTGGGAAATATGTTTTTATTAATTGATGCTGATGACAGCAGCATGCTCAGATGCCACATTCCCCTTTGCTTTGCATCCTCTGGAAAAGTACAGAGATGAAATGGCCAATATGCTCAGTGGAGACGTAATGTCATGGGTAGACTTGAAAATCAGGAAGACCTGGATTCAGAAACCACCTGACACTCACCAGCTGTGTAATCATTGGCAATTAATTCACTTAGCCTCTGAACCTTGGTTTCCTCATCTTTAAAACAGGGATGTTAATAAGGGCTGTGGTTGCTGTCTCAAAAGGTGGTTATGAGTTTCGGATATGACAGCATGCTTAATGAGCTTTGCAAGCTTTAACGCATGTATAAATGACAGCTATTATCATTAGTATTTATCACCAGTTTCCATTTTCATGATCTTATTACCTCTATTAATTATTTTTAATTAATTAGTGCACCCAGATGTCTGTTGAGAAGGGTTCTCTAGTCTCCAGTTATATAAAGGACATCTGAGGGAGGGTCCATTGGGAACTCTTAATAATCACTAAAATAACCGTTCCCAGGTTCATCAATTCTGGCATTGGTTGACTCTGCTCTCCCAATGGCAAGGGGCCCAGGTGGTGGAACGAATCAAGAAAAGCCCTTTGATAACTTGCAGCCGTGTGTTGGAAGCAGAGTAAATACTCGCTGCCCGCCTCTCTCTGCCCTGGTACTCTCCTCTCCCCCACTGCTATTCATAAAGGCCAAGTGGTAATTGAGCGTTAAAAAGAGAGGTGTCTTCCAAGCCTCCATGTGGCTCTTGGGAAGGAGTACCCCTCTGGGTCCTGTTAGCTCTCTTTGGCTATTGTCTGGAAAGATCTCATCCATCTGACAGCAGTAAACCGGTAATTAGTCAAAATTAGATCTTCATAGACAGGAATGAGTGTTAAGCGGCCAAGAGCCCTCCTGGGTGTTTTTAAAATGTTATTTGAGGGAGGTTTCCCTTTCAGGACTGTCCAAATAACTGTTGCCTGTTCAGTTTGCTCACCCTCAAAAGTTTTAATTTTTGCTTTTCAACTACCATTGGCTTGATTCAATTCAGCAAACAGGTACTAAGTAAGTGTTCTCTATCTGCCAGTCACTTTGTTAGGCACTGGAGATATGGAGACAAAAATGAACTCATCCCTGCCCTCGACAAGCTTGTATTCTTTCAAGGAAGGCAATGTCTACAAAGATAAGTAAATAGAGAGGGAGAGAGTGCAACTCTTGGGGGAAGCCAGGAAAATCTTCTTGTAGGAGATGCCACTCCAGCTGTGCTTTGAAGGAATGAATCAAGAGGTTCTATAAAGTAGAGATGGAGTATATTCCAAATTCCAGAAATGCAAGTGAAAAGTGAAATGTTATTGTAAAGCCCCTCTAAGTACTCATTCCTCAATCCATGGTGCTACTAGCTAGTTTGGTCCCAGAGGAATGACTGTTACTACTCTCACAATTCTAGGGTTTTCCTTGTGGATGGCTATCCTAAATGCTAGCTCATGAGCCCCCACTCATATGTTTCCTCCTAACAATCAAGCAATAGACCCAGTTCTTTAACAAAGGGATTGACTCGAATGGCATAGCAAGGTCAGTACTTATGAATAATTTCCCCCCAACAGCAGGGATACACTATCTTACAATATGCCCAGGAATACATTGGCTCTGAGGCACATGCTGATGGAATGAATGCATGTGGCTGTTCCAGTGGCCCCTTTACAACTGTCTCTGCTAGGTTGAATAAGTTGAATTGCTAGTCTCACTCTTCACATGCATTTTTTTCCCTTTGACTTTCAACTCAAGTTGAGATTTTTTTTCCCTTTGATTCCAGCTTTGAAGTAGCTTATCAACTGGAAACAAGAGATAGGAGGTTTGCCCTTTCTTTTAACATTTTTTCATGGTTCTAAAGACCCTTCCTCCTATAAGCCCCTCTATCTTAACTTAGGGTAATTAGTTTTAGTTCAATTATTACTTCCCACATTCCTTTGAGAATCTTAGGTAGGTATCTAGGAGACAAAGGTGTGAATGCAGTCTATACCCTGGAGGCTGTTCATTGGCTTATCAACCACTTCATAAACAATTAAGGCATTCTCACCTCCAACCTACTCTAGTATGGGGAAGGTCTATTTTTCATCAGAAGGCATTCCCCTTTACCTTTCAAGTCTCTGTCTTTTAGCTTCTGCAGAGCTTTTGCTAAAGTCTCACTAGGGAGCCTTCTCCCCTTATACTGTGTTGGGGGACAGCTGGCAAGCCAGTTTGACTTCACAGTTGTTCCTGAATACAATAATGCATGAGTGATGGAGGAAAGTTTTCCAGACCCCACCCTTGGAACCTGGGCTGTTATTAGTAATCATTCAACTTATCCTGCCCAAGTTCTAACCTCCAAACCCTCCGTGGTACTTCCCAGACATCTTCATATCTTCCGCTACACAAGTATCTTTCCCAGCTCTCCCCTCACACACTCCCCCAACCCCACTTTATAGCTCTAGCTCTGAGAAGAATATAATCAAATCAACATTGCTATCCTTGGAAAGTCATATCCATCATTTGTCCCAATTACCACCCCCATGGCTTCCCTAGCCCTAGCCCTCCTCTTTGGCCCTCTCTCTCCTAGACGAGTTTTCTTCACCTATGACAATGTACGTTCCTTGATGGCATCCAAGTTTCCAAACTCCCAGATCATACACGAGGGATCACATCAAGCACCTAAAACCAAGGACAAACAACACAGAACAGAGACCCCCAACCCTATTTCTCTGAGAAAAGATAGAAGAGTGTGGGAAAGATATCCTTCCCCCCCCCCCCAGTCCCATGTTCTCTTCTCAGTGATCTTAACTTTGTGTGTGCATGTAGGAAAGAGCTCACAGGAAAAACTGAGCTAAGAAGAAGGACTATCTCAGTTTGGTCAGTTTTAAAGCCTCTGATTCTGCCATGCTGTTCTAGGTACTCAGCCAACCAAAGGCGACTACACTCACCCAGCTGGTAGAGGACATAAGCAATTCCATGTTAGGTGATCTGGGTCTGTTCAGACAAGCCTCCTTAGACTTTTTCCCCTTATTAATTATTCCTTTTTTCTTTCATTAATTATTGAATTGAGTAGAAGAGTTGTGGGGTAATGGAAATTTTAAAATAAAAGTATCTACCCTTATCTCTTAAATTGAAAACATGTTTTAAGCACTCCATTTAAGTTTTTTGAATGCTTTATTTTAGGAACTAATTTATCTCTTCATTAGAGTCAGTGTGGTGTAGTAAAGACCAGAGATCAAGCCCTACCTCTCAAACATACTGGCTGGGTGACCCAGGGCAAGTCAACCAACTTCTCAGAGCTCAAGGCAACTAAGCTGAGAAAAGGTGCCTGTCTGCATTGACAAAGGGAGTTTCCTCACCCAGAAATTCCTCATACCAATAAAATCACAGGCCAAGTCCCTATTCTATGCTTAATTAATCTGTATAATTCCTTCTGTTATCTAGACATTGTTCCTTTTGTATGGGTACAAATCATGAAACATCATAGTCCCTGGAGAACTGAGGTTGCCAATTGCCTGAAGGGCAATGGGGAGGTGTATGGTGGGCGTGAGCAGGCTGTAACACATTACAAATGAGGAACTATGAACAGGGAAGTAGGGGAAAGGATGTTAGAGAAGTGTTTGGCTGGCAAAGACAACGAACCTGTCACAGATCCAGAGCCAGGCACAAGGGATGTTGTGTGCTCCGCTGGTATGCAGCTAATGGCAGAGAAAGCGAAGAAATCCCCGAGCAGGTGGGGTGGGGCCCCAGTGGTAAATTTATATAGGGAGGCCATGGATCAGTGTCACACAGAATGGGCTGCGATCGCCATTGCTGGAAAGACAACCATATTCATGAGACCAGGACAACAAAGTTGGTGTAATGAAGAACAGTTCACCCCAAAATAAGATTGTAAGCTTTACAAAGGGTTTTCCTTATGATGATCCTGTGAGGTAACTAGCATAAGTATGATGGCCCTCATTCTATTGATGAGGAAGCTGAGATTCAAAGAGAATATGGGATTTACCCAAGGTCATAAAGCCAGTCGTTTTGATCATATCCCTCCAGGATGTGAGATCATGGATTTGGAGCTAGAAGGGATTTTAGAAGTGATCTAGGTATTTTACAGATAAAGAAAGTGAGACCCACAGAAATTAGGTGACTTGGCCAAGATTTCACAAATGGCTGAGTTACCGATGTGGCATTTCAATCCAGTCGATCAGGCAGGCAGGCGACAAGCATTTATTACACATTTCCTATGTACCAGACATCATGCTAAGCACCAGGAATGTAAATATGAGCAAGAAAAAAAGATGGTTACTTCCCCAGCAACATAGAAAAGGAAGCCGAAAAGGGGGAGTCGGGATGGAGATAAAGGACACAGAGTACCCTGCACAGGGGAAGGGTAGAGAAGTCCAGAGTGCAGCCTGGAGATTTCCCGGGCACCCTCTATTTTATTTTATTTTATTTTATTTTATTTTATTTTATTTTATTTTATTTTATTTTATTTTATTTTTTGGTGAGGCAATTGGGGTTAAGTGACTTGCCCAGGGTCATACAGCTAGTAAGTGTCAAGTGTCTGAGGCCGGATTTGAACTCAGGTACTCCTGAATCCAGGGTCGGTGCTCTATCCACTGTGCCACCTAGCTGCCCTCTAGGCACCCTCTAAAGGGAGGACCTAGCCAGTTAGAAGAAGAGGCAACAGGGGTGGAGGGTATTTCCAAGCTGGAGTGATGTTCCAGGATGAAGATCATTTCATCAGTTCATCGAATGGGAAATAGATGGGTAACCTCATTTCCCACCCAGCTGAAGTCTCTTGGACTTTCATCATGTACTTGTGAATCTCATCAGTATCCCACAGTACCCCTTGCATCTCTCCCACATAGGCGAGGATGGAGAGTGGACGGTGAGGAGGTCCATCCAGATCCTTTATTTAAAAGGAGGGCACTTAGGTCCACCATCTCATCATTTCCACTCCAGGCTACACTCCCTTCCCCTTTTTTCAGCTTCCTTTTAAGTGTTATCTTCCCCTATTAGATTGTAAGCTCCTTGAGGGCAGGTACTGAGTTTTGCATTTCTTCCTATGGGGAGGGGGCTGCTTAGCAAAGTGCCTGGGACATAGGAATCACTTAATAAATGCTTATTGACTGACCAAAGAGGTTGGGGAGGGGGGGGGGGAGGTAGAAAAGTCTTGGAGAACAGTCTGGTCATTGGTCCTCTGATTCCAAAGCCATGCACACCAGGTGTGCCTTGATCCTCCACACTTCCACCCTTGCTGGATCCACTCTCTTTTTCCAGGGAGGCTTGCTACTGGAATAAGGATAGGGCCTGGACTTGTGATTTCACGGCAATAGAGAACTCCCAGGTGAGAAAGCTCCCTCTACCCATACAGGTCAGCACCTTCTCTGTGATTTACAGTCTTAGAAAGTTACCTGCAAACACTGAGAGGTGACTCATGTGACCTGCCCAGGGTCATACAGCCAGTATGTGTCAGAGCTTCCCGACCTCAAGCCAGGCTCATTAGCCACTCACCACAAAAGCTGACTCTCTCTGCTAGGAGAAACCACGAAGCTAAGCCATGCAAAATAGATTCTAACTGGGCTTATAATAGCTTCCTGATACTGTCATCACTAGGACTTGGGACACACCTCAACTCCCAGAACAGGCATTCATACTTATGGGAGTCCCCACCCACCCACTGGATCTGCAGACTCCAGCTTTAGATATCCATCCATCCTCTTCGTTATTCCACTTCTCTTGAGCCTTCTCATCGTCCCTCAAACATAGAGATGCTTCTTAAATGGGCTCTCGGTATAAGGGGGTGCCTCCCCAGCTGTGGGGACCCTCCTCTCCTGGTCACATCTGGCACCCTCCAGTAGTAAACTCTGGAGTCAGGCATTCTGATTCCAGAAACAGGGCTCTTTCCACTATCCCAGGTACTGAAATAACAAATGTCAAAGGCTTTGCAAACCTTAGCATGCTCTATAAATGCCGGCTGTTATTGCAGCGTATCCAATATGTGTGTGTATATCTATATATAGATATATGCATATATACATACATACACATATACATATATATATGTGTGTGTATATTCATATATATTTTATATATTATATTTGGAGAGGGAGTGAGACAGATAGGTGACCCAGTGGACAGAGTGCTAGCCTAGGAATCAGGAAGATGTCAGTTCAAATCTCTCCTTAAACACTTAATACCTATGTGACTTAAATAAGTCACTTAACCTCTGCCTCAGTTTCCTCAGCAGGGTTGTTGTTTGGATCAAATGAGATAATATTGATCAAGTGCCTTAGCATGGTGCCAGACACATAGTAGACACTTCATAAATGATTGTTCCCCTCCTTCCTTCTCCTCCTTAAAATTGGGGTCCTAACAGCAGCTCTCTTCTAGGGTTTTTGAGAGAATAAAATGAGATCCTATTTGTAAAAGCATTTTGCAATCCTTAAGGCTCTATAGAAATGCTAGCTATCAATTCTCATCTTCACTCTCACTGTCATATATGTGCAAAATATTTTCCCCTTCAACTCTACATGTCATTCCCCCAAAAAGGAAATTTAAACATGCTAATTAATTTTCCTAAGACAAGGGCTGTATCTGATCAAAGACCTATGGTTAGAAATTAAATGCTATATTGAATCAACTTTTACACGATTGATATGCCTTAAACAACAATGAAAAAAGAGTGAGAGATTTATACCATATGCATTTTTTTTTGAGGCAATTGGGGTTAAGTGACTTGCCCAGGGTCACACAGCTAGTAAGTGTCAAGTGTCTGAGGCCGAATTTGAACTCAGGTACTCCTGACTCTAGGGCCTGTGCTCTATCCACTGCACCACCTAGCTGCCCCTATACCATATGCATTTTAAATGATAGAGCAGATTTTCCAAGTTTCAAGAGATTTATTTTTCAAGTATGGTTGAATTAGACTTACGTGCTATTAACACAGTGGTTATATTTCCTAATAATAACAGTGACATTTCTTTATTCTGTACCATAAGACAGACACCTGTTTTTTGAGGGGTGTCCAGACATGCAGTTTTAGCACTGTAGGAAAATTCCATTGGGGAAAGTTTAGCTGCTAATGAAGATTAGTGACTGTTGTGCAATCTATAGTCTTGAGAGTTTCCAGGGACATTGAGAGGCTAAATAATTTTCCCGGGGTCACATGGCCTATGTGTGTCAGAGATAGGATTTGAACCCAAGTCTTCTTGATTCTGAGTGTAGTTCCCTATTCTTTATGCCACACTATCTTTCTATGGTAAGAAATATCTCCTTTCCATGTGATTCCCAAGAAGTGGGATTTCTTAGATGGGGGTAGGGACTCCATGGGGGTGTCACAACATCTCAGAGAGCCAACATCACCAATATTTGAATTGCCCATTTCTCAGAAGCAACAAATTAGGATCTCACACCAAAGCCAACCTTTTAATCCATGCTGATTTACTCATAGGTCCAAACCAGAATCTCTCTCACAATTTGCCAGTTTTAATTATAGAGATTTTTTTCTTGCCCCTAATTAAGTTTTTATTTAACAAAGGGACTTTCACTTTGGTGAGATGTAAATATGGGACATTGTCCTCAATCCTCCATAGCATTCATATTACAGTTTAATGGCTCCCAAATTCATTGCCAGGGTCATCTTCTTCCAAACTTTGGCATTTCAGTGAAAGAGCAGTTGTTAACATCATTTGCTTTCTATTGGAGACAGTCTCTTTTTCTGGTCCTGTGTTCCCCTTCCTCCCAACCCCCAGGCCATCAGATTACTTGGGGATTAGAGAAAGTCTCAAAGGAAATTTTCGATGATTGGCTGCCCCACTGTTATCTCAAGAGCAGCTTCTTATCGCCACATGGAAATTTGTAGCCAATTAAATCTTCATTATTGGAAGAGATCTTGTCAAGTAGTCTCCCTCTCAAATTCCTTTTGGAAATGTTAAAAATAGAAAAGCCACCAGTTAATCACTAAACTGTTCAGCCAATGGGCAACAAACGTTATTTCCAGAGTTAACATCACAAGTGATTGAAGTTCACTCGGAATTAGAGTTTGAGTCATGAGCATCTATGTTTTAAAGATGACTCTTCCACTGACTGATAAACTAGGCTTGGTTAAATTGTTTGATATCTCTCCTTACTCCCTTTTACCATTTATCATTTGAGTTTACAAAATGGAGATATTACTACAGGAAGATTTTTTTTTAAAGGATGAATTAATGTTTAAAATTTTTCCTGGTGGTTGGTGTTCCCTCACTCTCCAATAACTTTGTTTTTATTTTGTATTTGTTTGTCAGTGTAGAGTTTGCTCCCAATCCAACCAACAGAATGAATATAAGTCCCTTGGGGGCAAGGAAAATGTCATTTTTGCCTCTATCATCACCAATACCTAGTACAGAGCCTGGAATAATTGATGGGAAGATTGTAGCTGTAAAGCTGAAAAGTACCTCAGAGGTCATCCAGGCCAAAGGTTCTTACCATGGGATCCATGGGTCCATGGATAGATTTTAGGGGGATCTGTGGACTTGGATGGGGAAAAAACAAAATAAAACAAAACTTCATCTTTATTTTCAGTAACTTGTGGTTTCCTTGCTAATCCTAAGTACTTTATTTTATGCATTTAAAAACTTTATTCTGAAAAGGCATCCATAGGCTTCCCCAGATGGCCTCCCACCTTCAAAACACTTGCTATTTCATTGCTGTGGGGATTTCCCTGCACCTGTATATTATAACAGCTTTACCCCCACCCATGTCCACCCCCACATGCACATATTTTAGTAGAAGCTTCCATGAGTTCATGAGATCATAGTTTTGAAGCTGTAAGGTATCTTAGAGGTCATCTAGTTCAACCCTCATCATTTTGCAGATGAAGAAAGCAAGGTCCATGGAGGAAAAGTGACTGACCTGTGATTAATCCAGGTATACAAATAGCATGGCTAGGATTCCAACACTGGCTCCCTGCCTCAAGATACTCTAATCTTTCCGTGGCACCAGGCTACTTCCTAATCTTGGTATCCCTCCAAAATTCATTACCTGGCAGCTAAAGTCTTTGATCATGACAAAATGTGGCAAATCCTCAAAGAGATGGAAGAACCAGATCATCTTACTTGCCTCTTGACGAACCCATATGCTGGTCAAGAAGCAACAGGTAGAACTGAACATGGAGCAGGTGCTTGGTTCAAGATTGGGAAAGGAATATGGTCAACTTATTTATTTAACTTGCATGCAGAGTACATCATACAAAATGCCAGGCTGGAATTAAGGTTTACAGGAGAAATATCAACAATCACGGATAGGATAGATGATACCATTCTGGTGGCCGAAAGGGAAGATGAATTAATAAATTTCTTGATGGGGGTGAAAGAGGAGCGTGTAAGCGTAACATGAAAAAAAGAAAACTAAGATCATGGCATCTGGTCCCATCACTTCCTGGCAAATAGAAGAAATGGAAGCAGTGTCAGATTTTATATTCTTGGGCTCAAAGATCATTGCAGATGGCAGCTGCAGCCATGAAATTAAAAGACCCTTGTTCCTTGGGAGGAAAACTATGGCAAATCTGGACAGCATACCACAAAGCAGAGAAATCACCTTGCTAACAAATGTCCTATAGTCAGAGCTATGGCTTTTCTAGCAGTGATGTGTGGCTGTGAGAATTGGACTAAAAGGAAAGTTGAGTGTCGCAAAATCAACACTTGAATCGTGGTGCCAGAGAAGAGAGTCCCTTGGACAGCAAGGAGATCAAATAAGTCAATACGTGAATAAAGTAATTCAGACGATTCAGTGGAAGGACAAATACTGAAGTTGAAATACTTTGGCCACATAATGAGAAGATGGGACTTTTTGGACAAGACCCTGATGTTGGGAAAGAGTGAAGACAAAAGGAGAAAGGGATGGCAGAGGATGAGATGGATAGATAGTATCGCTTGGACAGACTTCAAGAGATAATAGAGGACAAAAGGGCCTGGCGTGCTATGATCCATGGGTTCATGAAGGGTCAAACATGACTGAACAACAATAACAAGTTTCTCTAAATTTAGCTGGGCTGGCTAGTCCTCATATGGATGACATATTGTTTGTTGAGTAGTACGCCAAGCCTTTTTAGGTTACTAGGTCATGCCAGAGAGAACCCATAGTCAGTCACCTGCACAGACTACCCATGAGGCATTTGAGTTACTAAGAAATACAGTTGAAGATATCATGATCTAGAATAAGCATTTGAGGGGGCAGCTAGGTGGCACAGTGGATAAAGCACGGGCCCTGGATTCAGGAGGACCTGAGTTCAAATCTGGCCTCAGACACTTGACACTAGCTGGGTGAAAATAAAATTTAAAAATAGAATAAACATTTGAATAACAGCAATGATAACAATTGCAACAATAATTCCTATTGATATAGTGCTGTTAGCTTGTGAATTTTTCTTCTAAAGTTTCCCTTGATTTGAATCTATCAGGAAAAGTTTGATGCCAGGGCTACCAACTGCCAGAAACTAGCACCTGGGACAAGTAAGCATCAGAAAACGTTCCAGGGAAAAAGGAAACCCTCGAATCAACTTTTGGAGACAAATTCAAATGGAAATAGCATCTCCTGGAGGATACATTCCATTTTCATGTTTAAGAACTACAAAAATACTGTGCTAAACACATCAGAATACCTTAGGGTAGGAATTCTTAGTCATAGTCATGACCCTTTGGCCATCGGGTGAAACCTATGGACTCCTCAGAATAATGCATAAACAGTTGTATTTGCGTAAAGTAAAACACATAGAATTACAAAGGAAACCAGTTACATTAGAATGTAGTTATCACAATTTAAAAAATTTTTTTAAACTTCATTTTTAATATAAAAGTTTGAGTTCCAAATTTCCCCCTCCCTTCTCTCCCTCCTTCCTAAGATGGTGAGCAATTTGATATCCGTTCTATATGTGCAATCATGTAAAACACACATCCATATTAGTTGTATTGTATCACAATATTTTTAAAATGAGTTCACAGATTCCAGGTTAAGAACCCGTGTTCCAGGGCAAAATAATGTTAAGAACACAGCTATAGCCACAAGATAAATCTCAGTCCAAGCATCTCCATTTCTGTGATCATTAAGGGGTCCCTAGAACACAGAAGTGAGCTGTTTGGGACCATCAAAAGGATTGAATCCAATTCAACAAAACATTTATTAAGTACCTACTGCATACAGGTTCTGAGAAGAAATAAATTATAGATTAAATATAGAGTTTATGGTTTCTATAGGTAAGGGGATATGAATTGTACAGAGATAGCTAGAATGAATGATTGACATCATAAGCTCATTAGAGAAGTGAAAAAGCAGAGTGGGCAAAAGTTTATGAAGAGCTAAAAATATTTAAATTGAGATTTAAAGGCTAGTAGTAATTTAATGGATGGAGAAAGACAGAGACAGAGACAGAGACAGACAGAGACAGAGACTGAGATTCTAAGCACAGGGAACAGCTTGAGCAAAGCACCCTGGAGGCAGAAGGGGCAGACTGGGAAGAGGAGAGAGCAGTCTAGATTGTTTAGAATGCAGAAAATCTAGCTAGAGGAGGTTTGAGAGAAAGCTGGGAAAGTATTGTGGTGCTACAATGCTGTTGGCCTTGAAAAACAGGCAAAGGTCAAAGGGATGTCTTTTATCCAATGTGGTAAAAGTATATTTTCATAATAAGGAGTTAAAAAGTGTGTTTCCAAAAAAAAATGAAAAAGAAAGCATTATTTTTTGTGCAAAGCATTATATAACCGATCATTTAAAAAGAATAACTATTGTATATATTATCAAGAAAAACTATATTTTGCAGTGTTAGTAGGATAGGTGATATTGATTGGTTTGTGACACTTAAGATGATAAAAAATATTATGTATTAAAATTACATAAAAGGAAAACAGGCAAAGGAGTTTGATTTGGACTCTGTAGGCAAGTTCCAATATTTACATCCCTTTAGTGGAAACTTGCTGAAATTCTTCAAGTGGGATCAAGCTAGATCTGTAGAGTGGAACCATTTCCTAAGCCTAGCTTCAGTTAGTTCATTTGACTTGACTGAAGTTGATTTGAATGGAATTTAGTCTAACTGTACCCAGCCCTTTCTTGTATAGCACAATGTTCAAACTCAGGAGGGTAGGAACAAAGTCTTCTGAGAATGAGTGATACCAACCACAAACCCTTCCTTTTGTCTCTCTTCCAGATGTTTCCCTGAAATTCCAAAGCTTTTAGATGGCAGATGACAGAGATTTTTCTACCTCCTGAAGTAGAACTGAGGAAGGGGTGCCCTGGGGACTGCTTGCTCTGTGTCAATTTGTGAAGGGTCTCCTCTTAAAGCTTTATGATGGTCTAGTCTCCCCACAGGCTGACACTTGGATCTCAAGGTCATTGATCCCTAGGTCTTGCAGTTTATAGCTTTTAGAAGAGGCAAAGTCAGAAAAAGAAAAGTAACAACAGCAACTCTCCTGCTCCTCTCCTCCATATATTCTAATTCCTTCTGAGGCATGAGGCTGTTTGATTCAAGGAAGTTTAAGAACCTATTATGTGCAAGGTACTGGGAAGAGTGGGACAGAAACAAAACATTCTCTCCTCACAAAAAAACTGACATTGTGCAAGGTAATATAATATACTACAGATAAGTAAATACAAGGTAACCTGAAGGGAGAGAACACTAACTAGCCAGGGGGAGGGACTGGGGTAGAGATTAGTAAAGGCTTCATGGAGGAGTTGGCTCTCAGTGAGACTGGAAGGAAGATAAAAATTCTGAGAGGTGAATGCTAGGTGTGAGTGGGGGGTGGGAGGAGAAATGCGTTCCAGGTATAGGGGACATCCTATTCAAATTCATGGAGACTGGAGATGACACATCTAGTTCTCTGAAGAGTTAGTAGTTCCGTTTGCCCGAAAGACAATAAATAAAATAAATAAATAATAAAAAATAAATCTGGATGGGCAGGTGGGAGACAGACCATGAAAGACTGTAAGGGCCAAGCTAAGAAGTTTGTCATTTATAGGATATACAGTATGGTGCCCTTGAAGATTTTTTTTTTTTGCAGGGCAATGGGGGTTAAGTGACTTGCCCAGGGTCACACAGCTAGTAAGTGTCAAGTGTCTGAGGCTGGATTTGAACTCAGGTACTCCTGAATCCAGGGCCAGTGCTTTACCACTGCGCCATCTAGCTGCCCCCACCCTTGAAGATTTTTGAGCAAGGGAATGACTTGGTCAGAGCTGTGACTTAGAAAAACTATTTTGGTGATTTTATGAAGAGTGGGTTGGGGAGAGGAGACACTGGAGGTGGGGAGACCAACGAGGAGGCAGTTACAATAGTCTAAGTGAAAGGTTGTTACAATCCAAGATAGGATGGTTGCTCTCTAATCAGAGAGAAGAGTATAGAGGTAAGAGATATGGCAGGGTAGACTTACCAGGACTTGGTAATTGACTAAATATGGTATGAATATAGGTTATTGCACAGAGTGAAGAAAAGAGGATAATTCCAAGGTTATGAACTTTGAGTGACTGAGAGAATAATGATGCCCTCAATGGAAAGAGGCAATTGGATGAGGGACAAGTTTAGGGGAGAAGTGTTGAGTACATTTTTCAGAGTGTTGAGTTTGTGATGTTGCCCAAAGATTCCAATGAGTGGTTTGTGATATGGGATGAGAGATGAGAGCTGGAAAATGTAATTTGAGAATCATCCACCTAGAGATGAGACATTATTTCACTCAATCCCCTTCCTCAATCTTAGTTTCTACCTCTACTGCATTAAGCATTCCTTCTAAAAAGGGCTAATGGCTAAAAATACCCTAGCGTTCTGCCCTTTGTGGACTGACCCACCCACTGGAGAAGTACTTTGAGTTCTTTTCGAGGCAGAGGTGATAGGTTTGTGCCGATCTGCCTCCTACATTAATTCTAGCAGTAGTAATACTTTTGAAAAGGAACATGATACTGAAAAATAACTCCTAGGCCAAGAGTGCCAGGAGCGGTCATGGAGATGAGGCAGAGGATGTCAAGCATAGGAGCACTAAAAATAGGGAGATGGAGATCAAAGCACCAAGGGCCAAGAGGAACCTTCTTTGGCCTTAGTTAGTGGGCCAGCTTGCGCCTGCTTTGCTCAGAAGAATGGGTTGGAAGGGGGCTGGTGCATTGCTGCTGTATGTTTTCCCTTCTAACTGTGGAGTATTGTCAAAATGATCCTAAGAGGAACTTAACTGATAAGAACAGAACTCTCAGAGAAGTTGCCATTAAAGGAAAGTCAGACTTACTCTTGCCTTTTTCTAATGTAACACAATCAAATCAATTAAGTCATTTGATTGTAAGCTCCTTGAGGGCAGGGACTGTCTTTTGCCTCTTTTTGTGTCCCCAGCACTTAGCATGGTGCCTGGCACATAGTAGGTACTTTATGCACATTTATTGAAGTTGAAAAGAATTTCTTAAGCACCTACTGTATGCCTAAGCACTGGGGACACAAAGAATTGCAAAAGATGCTTATGGAGGGGGCAGCTAGGTGGTGCAGTGGATAGAGCACTGGCCCTGGATTCAGGAGGATCCGAGTTCAAATTCGGCCTCAGACATCTGACACTTACTAGCTGTGTGACTCTAGGCAAGTCACTTAGCCCCAATTACCTCACCAAAAAAAAAAAAGATGTTTGTGGAGTTATAGGGGAGACAACATGCAAACAACTGAGCATACTAAAATATAAACAAGATAAATTGAAGATAATCAATACAGGGGATGAATAAGAAGACTAGAAAGGTAGGAAGAGTCAAAAGGATCCAAATAGCATAAGATAAATATGCATGATTTTATCAATCAGTCAGTCCATAAGCATTTATGAAGCTTTAGATATGTCCCAGGAACAGAGTTAAGTGTCAAAAGAAACACAAGACAGTCCCTGCCTTCAAGGAACTTGCATTCCACTATGGGAAACAACACATGTGTATATGAGTAAATATAAAGTAGTTTTTTCCATATTGACTAACAATCGGAGGTCTCAGGAATGGATTAATGTAGTAGATGGTACATAGGATGGGCTTTGAAAGGATCCAGCAATTCTAAAAGTCCAAAGTGAGAGGCAGAGTGTTCTAAGCATCGAAGTTCAACATTGCCTAAGCAATTAGGTAGATTAGGCCTGATGTAATCCAACATTGGATTTAGGGACTGATGGCCTGATTTTGAGTCATACCTCTGCCATTTGCTACTTTGATCACTTTAGGTGGGTCACTAGACTTGTTCAAGCCTTAGCTTTCACATTTGTAAAATAGGGAAAATAATAGTGATGCCACCTAACTTGGTGCAATGGAGAGAGCACTGGGCAGGGGGGCAGCTAGGTGGTGTAGTAGATAAAGCACTGGCCCTGGATTCAGGAGGACCTGAGTTCAAATCTGGCCTCAGACACTTGACACTTGCTAGCTGTGTAACCCTGGGCAAGTCACTTAACCCTCATTGCCCCGCCCCCCCCCAAGTTATTTTATTTTCCTAACCTTCAGCCTAAATTTGCCTCTTTAAAACACCCATCTATTGTTTCTAGTTCTTCCCTCTAGGGCCAAACAGAATAGCTGTAAAGTTACCCTTAAAGCCTTCTCTTCTACAGGTAAGGCATCTTGTGCTCTTTCAACCAATCTTCACAAAGAGTGGACTCAAGTCCTTCACCATCTTGGTTGGCTTCCTTGGCTGGTCACTTATCAATGCCTTTCCTAAACTGTGGTGCCCAGAACTGAACATAATTCACCAGATGTGGCCTGACCAGGGTAGAGTACAGCTAGCAGGCCCAGTGGATAGAGTACTGGCTGGACCTGAATTCAAATCCAACCTCAGAAACTTACTAGCTGTGGGAGCCTAGGTAAGTACCTTCACTTCTGTTGTCCTCAATTTTCTCAAATGTAAAATGAAAGATAGTAATAGCATCTACCTTGCTGAGATATTGTGATGATGAAATGAGATCATATTTGTAGAGTGTTTAGCACAGGGCCTAGCACGTAAGGGGTATATCATATAAAAGTGTATTTCCTTCCCTTCCTTTCCATTCCTTATTTCTGGAAACGATGCCCCTTTTAATGTATCCATCTGGGGTGCCATTTTAGAATCCTTCTGGCCTGTATTGAACTTTTGGTCCACTGAAACCTTCAAGTCTTTTTTCAGGCCAACTAGTTACATGCCTCTCCCCTCCTTGCAGCCCATTTTTAGACTTTACATACATCCTTATTCCATTTCATCTCATTAGATTCTGTACAGTGTTCTAGCCTGTTGAGACCTTTTGGAAGCCCGAAGCTGTCATTCGGTACATTAGTCATCCCACCCAGCATTGTCATCTATAAATATGATAAACAAGCCATCTGTGCCTTTATCTAATTCACTGATAAAAAAAAAGTTTAAAATGAAAAGTAGAAGGCAGCAATACACTGGTCCTGGAGTGATGAAGACTTGAATTAAAATCTAGCCTTAGATATTCACCAGTTGGGTGATCCTCGGAAAGTTACAACATCTGTTTCCCTCAGTTTCCTTAATTATAAAATAAGGAACATAATCATACTACCTTCCAGGGTTGATATGATTCAATGACATAATATTTGTAAAGCACTTAGCATAGTGCCTGGAACATCATGGGTACTCATAAATATAGTCTCCTTCCTTCCTTCCTTCCTTCCTTCCTTCCTTCCTTCCTTCCTTCCTTCCTTCCTTCCTTCCTTCCTTCCTTCCTTCCTTCCTTCCTTCCTTCCTTCCTTCCTTCCACAGAGCCAGGCATGGATCTCTGGGAGATTCCACTGGAGACCTGCCAAGTTGATCAAATGAAGAATGATTACTTTTGAACCTGAAACTATTGTTATCTTTGTATAAATCGTTCTTCTGGTTCTATTCACTTCACTCAGAATCATCAGTTCATGCAAATTTTCCTGGGTTTCTTTGAAACCACTCCCTTTATCATTTCTTACAGCACAATAGTATTCCATCATTCCATACATACCATAACCTGTTCAGCCATTCCTCAATCCATGGGTACCCCTTCAGATAACCATTCTTTGCCATATTAAAAAGAGCCATAGATATTTTTGTACATCGTTAGAGTTTGTTTTGCTTAGAATTAATCCTTCCCTTAATGTACCCTTCCCTCTTATTCTCCTTTCTCCCCTTTCCCCTTTCCCTATCTTCCTATTGAGTGAAATAGGACTGAACTCCATGTGTGCATTCTTCTCTCCTCTGACCTGTCCAGATGAGAGTGAGATTCAAAGGTCAGCTACTCCTTCCTTTTTGTTTGTATAGATGTCTACTTGTATACACTGGTTATGTGAGATGCTTCCCTAACTTTGCTTTTCCTCCCCATGCCCCTACCCCATATATTCCCTTTTCTCCCTATCTTTCCATTCTTTTCCTTTTTGCGTGGCAACAATGGTTAAGTGACTTGCCCAGGATCACACAGCTAGTAAGTGTCAAGTGTCTAAGGGTGGATTTGAACTCAGGTCCTCCTGAATCCAGGGCTGGTGCTTTATCCACTGCACCACCTAGCTTCTCCCTTTCCATTCTTTTCTTAAAGATCATCAAGACGTAACAGAACCATTCCACAGTCTTGTTTAGTTAGTATCCCTCTATGACTCTTTGAAAATGATAGAGTTCATCTATATATTAGAATGTCTAATGTCTCTATATTAGAATGTAAGCAATTCATTCTTGTTTAGTCCCTTGAGATTATTCATTTATTTTTACCTTTTTATTTTTCTCTTAACTCTTGTGTTTGAACTTCAAAATTTCCTGTGCATGGGGGCAGCTAGATGGTGCAGAGGATAAAGTGTCAGCCCTGGATTCAGGAGGATGTGAGTTCAAATCTGACCTCAGATACTTGACATATACTAGTTGTGTGACCCTGGGCAAGTCACTTAACCCTCATTGCCCTGCAAAAAACCAAACCAAACAAAACAAAATTTAAAAATTCCTGTGCAGCTCTGGTCTTTTCATCAGGAATGCTTGTAATTCCTCTATTTCATTAAAAATCCATCTCCCCCTCCAGGATTATACTTGGTTTTGCTTGATAAGTTATTTGTGACTATGAACTTATATGTCTTTTGTCTTCTGGTATATGATATTCCAGTGCAGCCAGGTGGCAAAGTGGATCGAATGCTAGGCCTGGAGTCAGGAAGACCTGAATTCAGATTTGGCCATAATCACTTACTAGCTTTATGACCCAATAGATGGGTACCTACTAGGTTTTAATCAATGTTAGCTGCTTTTCAATGTGTTTTGATTCCAAACCTATTCCAAATTCTATTTATACCAAACCATGGATAGAAGCCCCTTCTATACAAAATGTAGCTAAATAAGCTATTCAATCAATCTGTGGACTTGTTCTGAAGCTAAAATGGCCTGATTTCCCTTCAAAGTGATGTCTCTGTTGATCAATTTTTAAAAATCCCAATATGGAGAAATTACAGTCTATCCTTTCTCAAAATGATATGATTTATAGCAAAGTGACAGAAGTAACCAGATGAAAAACCACCAATGGAGCCTTGTACATCTTTTCATGTAGCCCAAGCTCAGCCTACCACAAATATGACTGGAAAATGTCATACAGAGATGTTCTTGGAAAGGAAGGAGGGAAGCGAGTTTAGAAATCATCAGGTGTTCACACCTGAAGAACTGGGAGTGATTTCATTCAGCGCTGATACAGTGTTAGTATCCTTCCACAGGGAGTAGGGTGGCTTAAGGTTTTCTTCAGGCAAGGGTGAATTGTGTTCTTTGAAAAACTTACTAAGGTAATTTTTAAGAGGGAATTCAGTGAAAATCATCAAATTCCAGATTGGTATAACTATTCCCAGACCGCCCTTCTTCTCTCTCTTTCCTTGTCTCCTCCCTCCCTCCTTCCTTTTCTTCCCTTTCCCTTTCCTTCCTTCCTTTTCTTCCCTTTCCCTTTCCTTCCTTCCTTCCTTCCTTCCTTCCTTCCTTCCTTCCTTCCTTCCTTCCTTCCTTCCTTCCTTCCTTCCTTCCTTCCTTCCTTCCTTCCTTCCTTCCTTCTTTATTTCTTTCTTTCCTTCTCTTCTTGTTGGTTTTTTTGCAGGGCTTTGGGGGTTAAGTGACTTGCCCAGGGTCACATAGCTAGTGTCAAGTGTCTGAGGCCGGATTTGAACTCAGGTCCTCCTGAATCCAGGGTCAGTGCTTTATCCACTGCACCACCTAGCTGCCCCCTCCTTCTCTTCTTTCATACTCCTTTCTTCCCTCCTTCCTCTCCTTCCCTCTCTTCTTTCCTTCTTCTTTTCTCCTTTCTCTCCTTCCTTCCCTACTTCCTTCTCTCCTTCCTTTCCTTCCTATCTCTCCCTTTTATTGCCTCTTCCCTCCCTCCTTCTCTTCCTTCTTTCCTTCCTTCCCTCCTTCCTCCCCTCTTTCCTTTACTCTGTCCCTATTCCTTCTCTTCTTCCTTTTTCTTTCCTTCCCTTTCCCCTTCTCTTTCCTACTTTTCTTTTCTCCCTCTCCCTCTCCCCCTCTCCTTCTTCTTTTCCTTCCTCCCTTCCTTCCTTTTCTTAAACAAAACAAACTTCTCTCTCCAGTACCATAAGCAACCTACTCATCATTCCTTTTCCAATGAATGGAAGCTGGAAACGTTCATATGATTTGCAGGTTAACAGAGCAGCCAATGTCCCGGACATTCCAAAGGCTGACATTCAAGGACAGTCAGGGTGTGGGCAACCTCTCTGTGTCCCCTTTCAGGTTTGCAGTCATGTAAATAAGGCCCTTATTAGAAAGGTTAACAAACCCCAGCTTTCACCCATGCTTTAAACCCTATAGACCGTACCATGCCACAGGACTGCTCTCTAGGCTAGGGAGGACATTGCTTACACAGAGTTTGCATCCTGGGTAGACAGAGTTATTTTCCTATGCCATAAACTGCCTTTTCTCTGCCAAATTCTTGTTTACAGGTTGTTACTAGGGACCAAACATAATGACTCTTGCTGTCATGCTCTGCTTAAGCAGCTGATTTATTCCCATGTATGAAGAGAGGCCCTTTCCATGTCTTTCTTCATCACGAGCTACAGCAGCCCACCATGCTTATTAAGTAAAGTTCTGCTGAAGCATAACATTTTGCATCCTCCCAATTAAGAACCGTTAGGATTGATTTTTGCCCATTTACTAACTCAGGTTTTCAGTTATAGGCAATTCCCCTCCCTTCTTCCCCCAATATGTCCTTCCCTTTAAAAACACAAGCCACATGAAAGTTATAACCTACCAAACTGCTAAGTTGGGGGCATCATTAATCCAAAACGAAATCCCCCCGAATTCTCCTTTTAGTGAAAAAAAGGGGCTCCGTGAAATAGGGAGCTTCTCTTTTGTGCTTAGTTGTATGTTTACTAAGGAGTACTTGGCCCTCTGTAGAGCCCGACTGCTTTCCTGCCTCATTGGGGCATGGAGGTATGGAGCTAACCTTGGGCGGTAGAAGCAATGCCAGGGGAGCCCAAGCTTCGTCAAGGTCTGCCATGCTGGAAAGATTTTGCCTATGGCCCTAGCAGCACACAGCATCTGCTTTCTGCTGACCAGCTGAGCTAAATATGCAGAGGCCCAGCTCTGGTGGGCTGGCCATTAGGCGGTGAATGCTTGGGCCATGGCAACCCAGGAAACAAAGGAAAATACAAAATGGCCCTCTGCCCGGTGGGGCCCCTTTCTGCTTCTCCAGTGGTGAAGGGGGCAGAGGGGGCTGAGGGTTGCACAGTTATGTAGGCTGTCTACAAATGTTAGATTAGCCATTAGTCCTCTAAATGTGAGATCCCCCCCTCCCCGCCCCATATATATCCCTGGAGCAACTGAATTATATCATTCTTCATGGAAGGCACAATGTATAGAACCCCGGAATTAAATTTAAACAGATCTGAGTTCAAATCCTGACTAAGCCCTTTATTAGCTGTTTGATCTTGGCCAAGTCACTTACCTTTTTATAAGCCTTAGTTTTCTGATCTGTAAAAAGGGGATAATAAGAGCCCTTCCCTTCCAGAGATGTGAGGATCAAATAAGAGAACACACCTGAAGTTCTATGTAAATGCTGGAAATTATTGTTGCTAATATACTTTTATCACCAGGGTTTAGCACAGTGCCTGAAACCTAGAAGGGCTTAAGAAATACTTGTTGACTGATTGATTAATCGATTGACATTTTGGCTATGAATGAAACCTGAAAATGACAACCAAAAAAGTTGCAGTTAAATAGAAGGATGGCTCACAGGTTCTTCTTGGATAAGCAAATAAAGAAATTGGGAGAGTTGGTCTGATCAGGGGCCCAAGAGCAACAAGAATCATTATTCCACGAGAAGCTGGATTTGCACTTAGGAAGATGAGTCTTCCTGACTCCAGGCACAGCATCCTATCCACAGAGTCACTTAGCTGCCCTTGGTACTTATTCTAACACCTATTGTGGTACTTCTGCTGATAAAAGACTACCATGACAATCCAACATCTGTGGCAGAAATTCTGCCAAGAATTAGGCAAGAGCCACCCCCCCCAACCCGATAAAATAAGGGTATCCTTAAACACTCAGTGACCTCGGTGCAAAGGTGGTCATTGGGGAAGATGGAGAAAAATACATTGGTCAACGCAGTTCTGGAATGAGAAATAGGAAAGGCCCGATGCTTATAAACTGTATAGATGCCTCATGAACATATATTGTTGATGCTTTCTTTAAGCAGAGAGTTGGGAGACATGGGTGGGTCAATCACCAGATAAGATCATGAAATACAAAATTGATTATCTTTTAACAAACAGGCAGGAAATACTTGCTTACTGGAATGGGTGTCATTTCTGAATCAGCCACCTCTACTGTCAGACCACCTACTTGTTGGAACCAAGATGAAAATTGTTATCAAACTATTTGGAAAAGAAGGATGAGATAAAGATATGTCATGCAGGTGAAGCAGCTCCACCCCTGATATTTAGATGTGATGTATGAGACCCAGCAAGCATCTGGTGATTTGAGACTGGAGTTTAGGGAGGAATTCAAGATGGCTTTGTAGATTTGGAAAAGGTTAATTGAAGCCAGCGGAGATAATGAGATCTCTGGGGCAAAGTTGTGGGCCACCCTTCCATTTAAAGGAATGTGTTTTTGTTTTTGTTTGGTGGGGCAATGGGGTTTAAGTGACTTGCCCAGGGTCACACAGCTAGTAAGTGTCAAGTGTCTGAGGCCAGATTTGAACTCAGGTCTTCCTGAATCCAGGGCTGGTGATTTATCCACTATGCCACCTAGCTGCCCCATCCCTTCCATTTAGCTACCATTTGTTTAGGTCTTTAAGTTTCATTTATAGCAAAGAGTCTGTTTGGATGTGTTCCCATTGAATCAGCTTGTTGGTTGCTGGGAAAGGACATGTTGAGTACATCAACAGTTAAATGAAGGTTTATAAAAACTAAGAACTGTGTGATTCTTAGCACCTTTGCCTTCCTTTCCACCACTCTATTATCTTTGCTGTAGAATCAGAAGTGGTCCCTAAGAGAAGAGAGAGCTAGCTTATATTTTTGCCTATTTCTCATTAGAATGCTGTGACCCCCTAAATTTGTTACCCAGTGACCAAACTTGTGTGGTTATCCACTGCTATGTCTATGGTCTTATGTTCCTTCTTGGAAAGTGTTAGAAGCTGTCCAGACAGATTTACAAGTGATTCTGGAGACTAACCTGGTGGAATATAAAAAGGTAGGCAGAATAAGTATTTATATAGTGGGGGCAGTGTGCCCAGCACTTTACAAATATGATCTCATTTGATCCTCACAGCAGTCTGGGAAGGTAGGTGCTATTATTATCCCCATCTTAGAGTTGAGAAAACTGAGTTGGACAGAGATTAAATGACTTGCCAAGGGTAACCCAGCTAGTAAGTGTCTAAGGCTTTGATTTGAACTCAGGTCTTCCTGACTCTAGGCCCAGTGTTCTATAGACTGCACCACCTAGATGTCTCTAATGCTGTATAAATGCATTTGTGACCACTGCTGGGCAATCAGCAAACCTCATTAGGGAAATGACCATGTTTGGCTTCTGCTTGGGACCTCTCCATGCTTAGCTCAGGTGATTTTCAGATAGCAGAAGGTAACATATTTACTAAAAACAGACAACTTTCTTCTCTGTGCCAGATGGTTCACAGTGGTAGACCTATTCACAAGAGAAAGACTCTCCATCTTGCAGCCATGGGCTCATATCCTCTCTGATCATGGCACTGTGCATAAAATACTGAACTTGAAGTCAGAGTTTAATCCTACCTTAAATATTTACTAACTGTGACTCTGGCCAAGTCACCTGACTTTTCCTCACCTGTAAAACAGGAATAATGGTACCTGTAACATCAACCTCTCGGGGTCATTGTGAGGCTGAAATGAGATAATCTATAAAAACATTTGTCAAACTTTAAATTGCTATGTAATGTCCTTTACTATTATTCATTCATCTCCACTTCTGGCCTGTCCTTTTCTCAGTCTTAGACATTAAGATCTGTCTTTCCACTGCTTGCTCCCCCCACCCTGACACTGGGGTGATGGAGGGATGGAAAAAACCAAACCTTCCTCTGGGGGAGCACCTTTGGTGCTTCAATAATTATCACTGGGATAACTAACCCACCCTGTTTGCTACTGCCAAATTCTGTTTTAATAATTCCATTCACACCTCCACCCAGAACACATCATTAAGAAAAAAAGTTGAGTTCCACCCATGCTTCTTCCCATCTCTCATGAATCATCACCATCCAGGTCATTCACGGCTACTTGGGAGAGTTGGAAGCTGCCCAGAAAGATTTACAAACTACTTTGAGGCTGCCAAGGTGGCGTATAAATACAACACTGACTACCACCAGACCCTTAGTAAGCCCCTTCCACTGTGACCAGGTTTGGCTCTCAAACTGGAATTTCTGTTGCTAGTTGACCTTCTTGGAGGTAGGAGATCTGAAATGTCAGACCCTTCCCAATAGGACAAGTAATAAGTCTTGTAGATTTCTAGTTAAAACTCCCCAATGCCGTGTGGCTCTATTCAGTCTTCTACTAGTTACTGTTCTGGGCCAGTAAAATGACTTTCCCAACCCCTCCATTGCTGGTTGAAGACTGAGAAAGATTTGTGGTCAAGGAGAGTCTGGATCTCTGCTGTCAATGGGAATGACTTCAGTACTTCATAAACTGGGAAGGTTAAGGGCCAGAGGACCATACATAGGAACCCACTAGGAGCTTCTGTATTCCTAGACTTGTCATGTGTTTCCTATCTCTGACACATTTACCAGCTTGACTCCATAGCCTGGGGAGGTCTTATGGGTAGGGTGATGGTGCATCATCCTTTGTTGGGTACATTCAGTGTTTGAGCCTGGAATAGAGGTTCTTAACATGGAGTCCAAGAATCCCCAAGGATTCCATGGATATATTTCTTTTTTTCCCCATGGATATATTTCAAGGGGCTTGTAAGCTTGGATGAGAAAACATTTACATCATTATTTTAACTAATCTTTAACTGAAATTTCATATTTCCTTCATTTATGAATATAAGAAAGAAACATTATTCTGAGAAGGTATCCATACTCTTTACCAGACAGTCAAGGGAGTTAATGCCACAAAAAGTTTAAAATTCCTGATTTAGACCAATAAGAAAACAAGTTTTCAACCATGTGACTAATGTTCATCTCTTTCCCATTGTTTCCTTTATTAGCTAAATTCATACACTGTGAATGACCAACTTAATGGCAAAATGGACAGGTTTTCAGTTTGTTCCATTACATATTTTTTTTTCTTTTCAAAACCCCTTGGACTACTTCATAGTAATTCAAGGTTCCATGGAACAGAATTTGAAAAATGATGATCTAGCCCAATCTTCCCATTTGGCAGATTAAGAAATTGAGACGTAGAAAGCTAAAAATTTAGTGAATAATGAATGAGGAAAGCTGGGACTAGAATCCAGACCATCTTGACTCTTGGTCCATTCATCTCTTTGCTATACTCTTTTCCTTACTCTCTTTCAACTTATTTCAAGCCCATTTCCATTCATCCAGTCTTCAGTGGAGGCAAAGAAGTATTTACCATCTTCCTTATAATAACCTTTCACATCTAGTAAAAATTCCATTATAAAGCAGGTGGTTCAAACAACCACAATAGGCAGCTAGGTGGTACCCTGGATAGTGTACCAGACTTGGAGTCTGAGTTCAAATCCCTTCTTAGACACTTAGGAGTTGTATGACCCTGAGCAATTCATTTAACCTCTGTCTGTCTTAATTTTCTCATCTACAAAATGGTGATAATAATATCATTTACTTCCCAGGGTTGTCATGAAGATCAAATGAAATATTTGTAAAGTACTTTGGCAGCCTTAAAGCACTATATAAATGCTAGCTATGATGCTGATAATGTTGAAAGAGTTTGTTCTTTGCTGGTAGAGACCTTTAAGAATCCAGGGTCTATCACCTCCATGAGGCATCAGAGTAGGAGCTATGGAAAGACTATTAGATTTGGAGTCTAGGAGACTTGGGTTTGAATCCTTATCTCTGACACTTATGAGCTGTGTGACCTTGGACAAATCGCAAGATTTCTTAGCTTCAGATTCCTCCACTCCAAAATGAGGATAATCCCTTCAAGCACTTTCCTCACAGAGCTGTTGTGAAGATCAAATGAGAAAATGTATCACTGAGCACATACATAGTATTTGTCCAGCACTTCCAAGCTCATGTTCCAGAGATTTCCAAGGCATTTTTTAGGAGCGCCCAGTGTAGCCAGAAGAACTATAACAGTCATGTTGCCATTAGGGAAGATGCTAAACTGTGCAGTACTGATCAGAAAGGCAACAGCTGGGCAGGGAAGGAAGAAATCAAGGTGCATTGGACTGGCCGGGGCAGTAGTCACAACGAGGAAACCTTGACTTGATTCCCTGAAGGTTAAGACAAACCACAGATTCAGTTACATTCTGGGTCAATCACGCCCCCAGATCTGTGCAGGTATCTCACAGTTACACAGAAAACTTGTAGATGCGCTTGTTAGTCTTCCTCTCACACGCTCCTCCCATTCCAGACTTATGACATAATTGACGATGCTTCATGAACCCCCATCAGTGTTCCTTTCTCTTTCTCAGGCTGAGTGGTCCCCACTCCCATCATGTTTTCAACCTTTTAAAAAAATTTCCTTATTCTTTTATACTCTTCAGTTTTTCCAGCCATGGGGAACTTGCAGCCAGTATTACAACTGACCTGCTACACCATCACACCTGGAATCCTGGCTTCAAGGTTGCCCAGGATTCCAGGTGTGATGGTGTAGCAGGTCAGCTGGTCAGGCTTAGAGAAGCCAGGGGACTTGGGATTCCATCTGGAGGGGATTTTGGACTTGGAACTGGGACTGTACTCTAGAGGAACTGAGATAAGCTATGAGCCTAATAAAATAACACTCCACCCCAGTCCCCATGTCCCCAAAGTAAGGTGGTAGTGGTAGTAAAGGAGGAGGGTGGAATTATGTCTCTCATGTTTTGGGGACTAAGTTTCTATATGTGTGACCATATCTTTTTTTTGTTTGTTTAGGGTTTTTTTTCTTTTTTTTTAGTGAGGCAATTGGGGTTAAGTGACTTGCCCAGGGTCACACAGCTAGTTAGGGTTAAGTGTCTGAGGCCGGACCTGAACTCAGGTACTCCTGACTCCAGGGCTGGTGCTCTATCCACTGTGCCACCTAGCTGCCCCGTGACCATATCTTTTAAAGTAAATATATCTGTGTAAAAGAAGGGAGGGAGGAAGGAAGGAAGGAAGGAAGGAAGGAAGGAAGGAAGGAAGGAAGGAAGGAAGGAAGGGAGGGAGGGAGGGAGGGAGGGAGGGAGGGAGGGAGGAAGGGAAAGAGAAAGGAAGAAAGAGAGAAAGAAAGGAAGAAAGAGAGAAATTAAGAAAGAAAAAAGAGAGAAAGGAAGGAAAGAAGAAAGAAGGAAACTGAGATCCAAATGGATTTGATTAAACTTCCATGTTACTTATTGTGTAAAACTTTCTTTCTAGATCTGATGAATCAGGGGCCTGCAAAGAAATTCCAGAATAGCAATCTCTCTGAGCCTCAGTTTTTTCATCTGCAAAGTAGAGATCAAGCAATAATCAATAAACCTTTATTATATGTCTAAAACGTGCCAGGCCCGTGCTAAGCACTGAAGATACAAAAAGAGGCAAAAGACAGTCCCTGCCCTCAAAGATTCTAATCTAAGGGGGGGGGTGATAATATTAGTTATACCTACTTAACCAGGTCGAGAGGAAAGTGCTTTATAAACCTTTAAGGACCTATAGAAATGTGAGTTGTTTTTACTATTTAAAATAAAATGGTTCCTTAAAAAAAGAATGACTTCATTAACTTTTGTTTCATTTATGCTCCAAGCAAAGGTATTCTTCAGCCACATCTATAACCTAATTAGTTTTTTGTTCTTGTTGTTCAACAAAACAGTGGATAAAGTGCTGGGCCTGGAGTTGGGAAGACATGAGTTCAAATCCAACCTCAGTCACTAGCTCTATGACTCCAGGCAAATCACTTAACCTCTGTCTGCCTCAGTTTCAACTATAAAATGAAGATAATAACAGCACCTATCTCCCAGAATTGTTGAGAGGATCAAATGAGGTAACTACAAAGGACTGAACAGAACAACTGGCATATGAGCTATGTAAATGCTGCTTCTGCTTCTTCTTCTTCTTCTTCTTCTTCTTCTTCTTCTTCTTCTTCTTATTTTGATAAAATGAGCCTGGTTGACAAGATGGGCTTTTATTTCAGAGGGAAGTTTGGGGTCACTAAAAAAACCTGCATAATTTCTCAAAGGCAACTGAAGCAGCTTTACATTCTGGGCTAAGCTCATTGTCGCTGTGTGATGTCTCCAAGATAGATATAACTGCTGAATGAGCAACCGTCAGAGACATGTATGGCCAAAAAAAAAAAAAAAGAGAAGTTGGGCTGATTCTATAACTAGAGCAAGGCAGAGACTATGGATAGGTTATGATTCCTTTCAAACCCTCTCACAACAGCCAACCTGGCTCTGATTCTTAGCCAACATTCCATTTCCCTTCCCTGTGCTGTTGTACGCTCCTTTGTTAGTCACTTGTTTTGTTTTTGGTTTTTTTTAGGGAGGCAATTGGGGTTAAGTGACTTGCCCAGGGTCACACAGCTAGTAAGTGTTAAGTTTCTGAGGCCAGATTTGAACTCAGGTACTCCTGAATCCAGGGCCAGTGCTCTATCCGCTGCGCCACCTAGCTGCCCCTATTAGTCACTTGTGGCTGAAAGGATGGAAGGATGGCCTTCAGCATTTTGGGTAGATCCCTTGGTGATGGATTTATAGAAGGAGATGGATACGATTTGATGGAATGGGCAGACACAGATGCTTTGGAATGCACATCACTTTGCTGACCAGAGTAACCACCTTGATGAGATCACAGAACCATGGGAATATTGGAGCATCCATGACTGGTCTGGCCATCTACTTTGAAGTTCTGAAAAGAGCAGTTATTTAGAGTGGGAGACAACAGGGACTCGGGGAAGTGAAAGTAAGAAAGGAGACATTTAGGACTTGCTCCACCACACACACACACACCCTGCCCCATACACCCCTCTCTCCAAAATGCAGAATTGTTCATTCATTGACTAATTTTCCTAGGGAAGCCTTCCAGAACATGATGAACCAGAACAGTGCCCCACCCCTTGAAGCTGCCTGCTCTAGCAGCACAAAACAACAATTCATAGATCCTTGCCATATCTAACACATTTCAGCCCCAGGAGGAGTTTGTCTGTTTGTTTTTTTAAAGGGCTCATCATTCTAAATTTTAAACAATTAAAGGAACATGAGACATGGTCCCTCCTCATCTCTGTCTTATGGCAGAGGTCTCTATTGAGTGTCTGCTTCTCGAATTCTCCCCCCAACAATCACTTTATATCAATCTTGTGTATGTCTTGGGTCAGCTTATCTCTGACCCAAGAATGTAAGCCCCTTGAGGACGAGGACTTATTACCTTTGGAATAATAATCATGTCTAGCATTGATATAGTTCCTACTCTGGGCCAGACTATAAAACATCTACTATGTGCTAGCCATTGTGATAAGCACTTCACAGATATTACATCTTATCCTCACAACTGTGGGAGGTAGGCACTATTACTATCCCCATTTTACAGACGAAGAAACTGAGTCAGAAAGAGGTTAAGTGACTTGCCTGGGGTCACACAGCTATCAAGGGTGTGAGGAGGTATCTGAATGTGGGTCTTCCCCAATACAGGCACTGTTCATAGAATATGAATTGTGTTTTTATCCCCGGCATATAGCAGGCAACCAGCATTGATTGAGCTATGTGCCTAGGGTGCCAAGGGCTAGGAAGATAGAAGGTGGGGTACACAGTCTCTGCCTTCAGGGAGTGTACAATCTAATGAGGGCAAGTTAAATAAACATGTTAGATAATTAAGGCTTGTGGATTTCTACACATGTTATTAGAGCTAGTCTTAGAAGCAATATGGTACAGTAGATAGAGATCAGGACTAGGAGACAGGAAGGCCTGGGTTCAAATCCCACCTCAGACATGAATTAACTCGGTGACCCTAGGTAAATTACCTAACTTGTCTGGTCTTCTGTTTCCTCACCTGGATTTGGACTCAGTGACCTCTTGAGTCACTTTACATCTATGATGCTATGAACACCCCCACTTTACAGATGAGGAAATTGAGACTTCAGGAGGTTAAATCCGCCAAACGGGGTTCAAACCCAGGTTTTCTCACCCTGCATCCAGCACCTTCCCCCAGTATCATGAACCCCTCCTTGTGTTACTTGACTCTGAAAGAAAGATGCGACTGGAAATTAGCTTGCAAAGAGTGGTTTTTTATATTATACGCCCTAGTCATGATGTGAATTGTGCAGGAGGTGCCCAGTTAGCTCCCTGGCCTCCATGAGGGTGCTTTGGGATTACCACAAGGGACAAAATATGAAGCATTTTTGACTTGACTTTTTCAGGGGGCGGGGTGGGGCGGAGGGAAAGGTAGGCAGGGAAGGGAAGGAGGGAAGTGGGCTTTCTCAACTTTCCTCCCTTGGCCTTGGGACGTTCTTGTTCTGCTTGTACTCACATCTGAGCCTCCAGGCCCCAGCACAATGGGCCAGTGTTTTAGTCAGTGAAGGAAGGAGAGGAATGTGTGTGAGTGGGGGGCAGAAAAGGAAGGGGGAGAAGGAGGAGAGGAGAGACTTTGTTGACTTTATTTAAAAATACTTTTTGGGAAAATATTTCAGATGCTGTTAGGGTTTGTCGAACTTTCTTCCCATCCCCTTCTCTCCCTTCCTCCTGCCTTCCTGCCCCCAGCTTTAAACCTAAATGAAGAATTCTAGTCTTGGTTGGAGGGAAGCTACAGACAGAGCCCCACTGTTACTGTCTGTGTTGGAACCACCTTCAGGAGTGTGCAAGGGAAGATGGACCCTGGGGGATTCCGGAGGGAATCCTCTGGAGCCAGACTCTCTCAAGCCAAGCAAATTGGTATCCACAGGCCAGGATGCACTGAGGCCCCAGGTAGTTTCCTCATAACCAGCTACTGTACCCAGGTAGTCGGAGGCATCTGGGCTCTCTCCTGATATGCCTGTTGTAACTCCTGGGAGGGTGAGTGGGCCAAAGTCCTCTCTTCAGCTTTCACGGTGCTGAGTGGGAGGGAGCTGGGCCCTAGAGTAAGAGGCAGTGCTATAGTTATCCCCATTGTATGGATGAGGGCACTGAGGCTGAAGGAAGTGAAGTGATTTGTCTGTGGTCACAAAGCTAAGAAGTGTCTGAGGCAGGTCTTCCTGAGTCACCTGTGTGACCTTGGGCAAGTCATTTAACCACCTTCAGCTTCAAATGAAAATGAGTGGGTTGGACTTGATGGACTCTAAAGGTTCTTTCTAGTCCTAAATCTATGATTCTATGATCCTTGTTCATTTGGATGGGAATGAGGGGATCTTGCTGAAGGAAGAATAGCACAATAGCCATGTTAATATAAGGATGTGGAGAGAGACAGATGGAGGAAGGAGGGAGAGAAAGAAGAAAGAGGAGTGGAGAGGAGAAGAGAGGAGAGAAAAGGGGAGCAAAGGGGAAGGAGGGGAAGAGAGGAGAGGGGGAGGGAAGGGAAGGAAAGGAGAGGAGAGGAGAGGAGGGGATCAGAGGGGAAGGAAGAGAAGAGAAGAGAAGAGAAGAGAAGAGAAGAGAAGAGAAGAGAAGAGAAGAGAAGAGAAGAGAAGAGAAGAGAAGAGAAGAGAAGAGAAGAGAAGAGAAGAGAAGATGGAGTATCACTGAGGGGCCCACTATCCTTCCCTACCACCAACACCAGCCACTGCCATCAACGGTCAATCGAGCCCAAGAACCCCAATAGCAGAGCCCTTCTGACCATGAATCTTGCTTCAAGTCCAGATCTTTTAATCATCATCAGGAAATCTGGGAAGATTTGACCTGAAAACTGATTCTGCAGGTGTTACAGGGCCTGCTTCCTCAGCAGCCACAACTACTAAAGACTGGAAAAAGAAAGTTCTCAGCACCAAAGTCCTTGGTTTTATCTATGGAAACAACATTGAAAGGAGATGCATTTATGTCTATTTTGCTGATGTTACCCCAGGGATCATGTCACCCTTATATCTGATGCACAACTGAAACATCTTGTATGCATTATTTCCCCCAATAGAATTTCAATACCTTGAGAGCAGGTACTTGTTCTTTTTTCCTATTTGTATTCTGCCCTCCCCGCCCCCCCCAGTAGTTTACACATAGAGAAGCTTAATAAATTCTCTCTCTCTCTCTCTCTCTCTCTCTCTCTCTCCCCCTCCCTCCCTCTCCTTTTTCCCTTCCTCCTTCATCCCTTCTTCCCTTTTTTCTTTTTTCCTTCTTACTTTTTTCTTTTTCCTTATTCCTTTCATCTCTTTCTTCCTTTCCTCTATTTCTTTCTCTTTTTGGTCCTTTCTCATTCTCTTCCTCCCTCCATTCTTTCCTTCCTTCTGCATATTACATGAGAAAGAGAAAGATCACTGAATTTGGAGCCAGACAACCTGGAGTCAAATCCTGGCCCTGCCACTTATTCCTTGTTTAACCATGGGCAAGCTGCTTCCCTTGTCTGGACTTCAGTTTCCCGATATGTACAATGAACAGGTTAAACTAGGTGACCTCTAAAGTCCATTGCTCCCCGGAGTCTAATCCTAGGGAAAAGAACAGTTTATCCCTATTTTCGTTGTTTAGATTCATGGATTTAGAACTGGAAGGCAATTGACTCCAACTCCCACATTTTCCCAAGGTCACCTAGGTAATAAGTAGCACAAAGGTCTGGATAGAGTTGATCTCCATCTCAGATTTCTTTTACTGACGCACACCAATGTGTCATTACACATTACAGTTAATGTCTGAGTCAGAAACCCTGGAAAGGTTTTCTGTCTTTCTAGCAATTGTGTGTGTGTGTGTGTGTGTGTGTGTGTGCGCGCGCGCGTGCGCACATACGCTCAAGGGCCTGTAGCTATACCAACCCAAGCTTTCCTGCTTGGAGGAGTCCTGGTACTCATCCTCACCCCTGAAATGTCATTGTTTGGTACTTCCTCACACTCATGCACAGACCTCATCTCTCTAGACTCACATCCAGCCTCATTATTGGATTTTGTTTGCGTGCATTCTGCCCCCTTCCAAATATAAACAATCCTGAGGTCCCAGAGATCCTGTAGTCCTTATCATAGCTATCTGGGAATCCTTTCTACACCCTCCCCAACAAACAAACATGAGCTCCATCGCACCTTTTGCATTTCACACAAACTGAACTAATCATACTAGCTAGCATTTATATATTACTCTAAGATTTAGAGAGAACTTAACGTATGTCGTTTGATCTGTACAACAATCCTGTGGAACAGGTGCAACTATATCCCCATTTTGTGGATGAAGAAACTGAGGTTGAGTGAGGTTGAATGACCTACCCGTGTTCCCAATAGCTAGTGAGTGCCTAAGTCAGGATTTGAACTCATCTTCTCTTTTTTATTCAGAAACGAAGTCCCCCTATTATGGTTTAAATCCCACTGCTGATTGGCAGAGAAGCTCTCACCTCCACTGTTTCTGACCTGGGCCAACCTGGTACCACCCCCACACCCATACCCTTCACCCCTGCTCATCATATCAAATGCAGATGCATCATCAGCATAGCCCAGATGCATCTCTGAAACTCCTGTATTCCAGAGCTTCTTCAATTGTCAACATAACAGGTAGCTGGCACTATAGGCATGCACCACCATGCCTACCCGAGATCTTCCCAAATCCAAATTCAGTATTCTATCTACCATGCCAACTAACTGCCTCAGATCTCCTCTACATGACGAGCCTCTGTGTCCAGTGACTGACAAGTCACTAACTCTGGGGTCAGCTCTTTATTTTTAATTTTTTTTTTTTAGTGAGGCAATTGGGGTTAAGTGACTTGCCCAGGGTCACACAGCTAGTAAGTGTCAAGTGTCTGAGGCCGGATTTGAACTCAGGTCCTCCTGAATCCAGGGCCGGTGCTCTATCCACTGTGCCACCTAGCTGCCCCCAGCTCTTTATTTTTAGAAAGGTAGTTCTCATAACCAAATCTATTTCTTTGTCATTGCCACCCATTGTTCCTCCTTCTGCCCACTGGGGTCAAGCAGAGCATGTCCAGTACCTCTTTGACAGGCTAGTCCTTCAGGAATGAAGGTGGTTATTTTCCCAGCCTATACCAAGTCTTCTCCCAGCTAAACCTCTCCAGTTCTTTCAATGGTCTCTTGCAAAGATGCCAGATTAATACTCCTCAAACTCTGGTCTGATCCTCTCACTACCCCCTCCCCCAAGCTCCAGGGACTCCCCATTGCTTTTAAGATGAAATATAGTTTTCCTCCGGGCATTTAAAGCCCTGAATGTGGTTCCATCCTACTCTTCCAGGCTACCCTTCACACACCCTCTATATGCTTTTTTGGGGGGCAGGGCAATGAGGGTTAAGTGACTTGCTCAAGGTCACGCAGCTAGTAAGTGTCAAGTGTCTGAGGCAAGATTTTAACTCAGGTCCTCCTGAATCCAGGGCCAGTGCTTTATCCACTGTGCCACCTAGCTACCTCCTGCACTATTAATTTTAATATTTATAATTCATGTTCTCTCCCACAACTTTCTTAAGTCTAGCCAATCAATAAAGCAATAAATCAGGCTCTGGTTTTGTAGCACAGGCTGACTTCCAAGGTGTATGCACTCACACTGAAAAATTAACAATCAGCTTTGATCTAAGCATACCTTTGTATATCAAAGACTAAATTAAATTGGAGAAAGTATTGACCTTACCCTGCCTCCTCCTCATTTTGTCTTTAAGGATCTTTATTTGTATGGATCTTTATTTTATAAGGGGATGTTTTACAACCCTTTTTCTATTAATGCAATGTAAGTGTGCAAACACAAGGGTTCACACCTTGTGCTCTCTTTACAAGGTATGAACCATTTTGGTGTGTCAAGAAAGGAATGTGATGGACTAACCAAATAGCTAATCGCTACCTCTTGGAGCTTTAAAAAGCTTGAGAAGTTTAAACAGAAGACTGTTGAACTACAAAGCAGTCAAGTCATGGAGGATTATAGGTTCAGAACCGCCTTGAGGAAGCTGACCTTTCTATTTCTACCAGAGGCAGCAAGTTGTGGGGGGATTGAACCCAGGTGTAATATTAAACTTCTGTTCCTCCCCCCTTACTGTCCATGTTATTAGAGAAACTGAATCACTAATAGATGACTCATCCAAGGAGCAGAAAAAGAAAAAGACAAACATGGGTTCAAATGGATAGAGAAAACTACTGGAAGGAGGAAGCCCCCCCCCCCCCCAAGAAGCATGACCCCTTGCACGGGAGAGGACCGAGGACCGTAGGGTGTGGACTCAAGAGAGAATTTCCAATAAACAGGAGTTCTGAGTATCTCTGTTAGCCACATGAATTCCACTCTCGCATGGACCTATGGGGTAACTAACCCCAAACTTGGAAGCGGGAAGATGATGTTTTGTACTAACTATTCTTCCTATGTCACTTTAATAAATGCCCTTTCCTAAAAAGCTAGTGAATATCATCAGTGGAGGCTCATGAGTGACCATGTTAGAAACCCAGCTCTTAAGGGTTACTCCTAGAATCATGAGTAGGAGTGGTCATCCTTGCCTCTGAAAACACCAAACCACAAGGTTGGAGGTGCAGCCCCAAAGGGAGTACTATATTTGTAATGCATAGAGACAGCAGTGTACAGTGAAGAGTCCTGGGTTCAGATCTCATCTTTGACACTAAGAACCTGGGAAGGTAATAGCTTCTTTGTGCCTAAAACAACCACTTAAAACTTACCAAGTTATATGCCAGACCAGTTATGACCTGATTAGTGTGCGTGTATATATTATTATGGACAGTACCCTATCTTACCAGCCACTATCTAATGATGTCATATATCTAAACATACATATTTTGCATATCTGTAATATTAGTAAGAGGTTAAGGCTGAGACTTTAATAAAATAAATCTAATCTTGTCATTAAAGTTCCAAATTCCCAGATACAGAATGGCATGGGGAGTCCTGATCCTATATCATTTTCTTTTCATTGTCCAGGGGTGTCCATTGTGCAAGGGGAAGTTGGATAGGAAGCTGCAACCTGACAGCAATGAGTTGATAATATATGTAGGTTTTAGGAATTTCAGAGGTGCTCGGCCTCTTAGTAAGGGGCATAAAAAGGCAATTTTTCAGATTCCTATGTTCAAAGCACACAGTTTCCTTTTAGGTGACCTCTTGACTTAAGCATGAGTCACCAAAGTCATATATCTTAAGCTTGGCTGAAATAACAATATTTTAAAGGACTAGGTTAGTGTCTCATAGCATATTCCAAATACCACAGAACATGAAATATGAAGAGAATATAATGAACAGGAGTATATATTTGGTTCACAAAACAGATTCTTATGAGAATCAAATTCTTATAAGAATTCTTATGAGATTTGGGACAAAGGAATGGGTAGGACGTAGATATTTGTGGTATAGTAAAAGACCACTGGATTTGGACTTAGAAGACCGGGGTTAGTATCCTATTTCTGCCACTTTCTACCTATATGACAAGCCATTTAATATCTCTGGTCTTCAAAATTAATTGTTTATGGACTACCATGTGTTCTTTATTTTCTATAGAATAAAATATAGGCTGTCCTATATCCATTATATGTACTGTTACCTTAAATGCTTGTATGGGACCTGAGCACCCTTTTGTTTTCATCTGTGGCTACTTCAACATGAACTGTATTATAACTATACTCTGAGGTTTATCTCAAAGGCGACTCTGGGTTGGGGGAAAAGCAAAGGCAGTATCCTACCAACTTGAATCTTATCTGTGCAAGCCCAGAGCTTGGGACACTGCATCATAAGTTATATCTGTAAAATGAAAGGGTAAGACTAGATGATCTCCAATACCCTTTCCCCCTCTAAACCTATGACCCTATGAGCTAATACCCCTTAGGCAGTGGCATTCCTAATGCCCAGCTTTGTGAAAGAAATTTATGTGTAGCATGTCAGCCTTTTGCTTGGTTGGAATTGTCATTTTGAAAAGGAGAAAATGGAAAGAAACAAAAGAATTCAAAAAATCTATGGCTGGGAAGATAAAGAGCCCATACCCTAGAAGGGGTGTTTTTCATTCCTTGTGCTGGCTAGTTAAATAGTAACTTAACTAGGTGTTTGCAGAATTCCCTTTTCTTGGAGGGGCCATTTTCCCCACTTCTGCATATTTATATAAATTATTTCAAATTCAGATGAGAAGGACCTTCTCTTTGGGGGACCCTAAGGTCTCCATTATTTCCTCCTTTCTCATCTACCACCTGCTAACAGCTTCCTTCTGTCTTCTCTGTTCAGTTTCTCAAAAGCATCTTTTGGTCATAGATTCTAGAATCATAGATCTAGAGCTCAAAAAAACTTTGGAATCTATCTAGTTCAACACCTTCATTTTATAGATGGGGAAACTGAGGCCCAGAGTTGTCCAAGGTCACAGGGGCAGTAACAGAGGTCTTTGACAGTGATCTTTCCATTGTACTATGATCATTCTTTAATTTTTATTTTTGTCTGAAGAAAAATTCCTTGACTTCTGGTACTTTGTACCCATCCTTTGCTACTTTTGGGAGAGAGAGAGAGAAAAGCGGAGAATATTTTTAAGGAAAGTGCCCAAGCCTCCCATGTTGCACTTCCTTCCCCTCTGGGCTCCACTCCTGACTCTCCAGACTTTTTCTACCAGGTTTCATCAGCCTCCTCACCCTGGACAATTCACTGACCCTGTCCTCAAACTGGAAGATCACTCTGCCCCTTTATTCCTGTCCTCTGATTGGTCAGTTCCTTTCAGAAGCTCCATTTTAAGGAGAGTGCCCAAGCCAAGTGTGTCTTCATTCCTCTCTGGGTTCCACTCTTGACCCTTTACAGGTCTTCCCCCTCCCCCAACTCCTTTTTAGCTTCCTTCTACATATGGTCTTCTCCCATTAGAATGTAAGCTCTTGGAGGGCAGGGACTGCTTCATTTTGACCTTTGCATCCTCAGCTCTTAGATCAGTGCCTGGCCCATTGCTTAATCAATAACCACATAGATTAATGAATCTTACATGTAGATACCACTTTGCTTACTCTGCCTTTAAGAGCACTTTGAAGGTTCGTCCATTGGAAGTAACAGAGATTATTTGTGTCCTTGCATACCCTGTGATGGACACATTGTAGATTTGTAATTGGCATAATCTTGCCTTCCTTATCATTGAATTTCCATGTGGTAACATGTTAGACATCGGCAATATGTTTTAGGGTGGGATGCTTTTCAGTAGAGACTGAATTTGCTCTTTATTCTGTGAGCTTTTTTTTTTTATTCCACAGACTTCCGAGAGTTAGAATAGATATTTAGAGCTATGAGGGGTCTCAGAGATCATCCAGTCCAACCTCTTCATTTTATAGAAGAGAAAACAGACTCAGAGAAGTAGAAATAACTTGCCCCTGGTCACACAGTGGCAGAACTAAGATCAGAACGTGGTGCTTGACCCAGGTGATGAAAATAATCACAAGAATAACAGCTAAATATATATAAATATATAATGATAATATATGTATATATAAATTTATAATGCTTACTATGGGCTAAGTACTTTATAATTATTATCTCATTTAATCCTCAAAAAAAGCCTGGAAGGCAGCGGGCTGTTTTTAGACCCATTTTGCAGATTAGAAAACTGAGACAAACAGGGGTTAAGTGACTTTCCCATGTCCAAATAGCTAGTAAGTGTCTGAGAATGGATTTGAACTCAGGCTGACCGACTCCAGACCTGGCACTCTATCCATTGCCCTTTCCCCCACGGGAGACACTAATGGGGCCCTTGAATTTAACTTTACAATCCATATAACCAATGAGCACAAATAAAACCATCTGACCCTTATGGATATGTCAATTGTGTATACAGACAAATGAACTAGCAAAGATCAAAAGAACACAAATGGGGACAGCTAGGTGGCGCAGTGGATAAAGCACTGGCCCTGGATTCAGGAGGACCTGAGTTCAAATTCCACCTCAGACACTTGACATTCACTAGCTGTGTGACCTCCAGCAAGTCACTTAATCCCCATTGCTCCGCAAAAAACAAAAACAAAAAAACACCCCCAAAACAAAAAACAAACAAAAAAACACAAATGAGCATTAGTTCACCACTACCTGTGTGACCTTGGGCAAGTCTCTAAAACTCGATGGCCCTCAGTTTACTCAAATTTCACTTTGCTGACAGCATTAATCAATTCATACTAGGCTTTGTTGGCCCCTAATTTCTTTTTTCCATTTATGTAAAGGAGGAATTGATTTCTAAGTAATAACAACAGTAATGGCAAGCAATTGAGGAAAAAAAAAACCATTTAAAAGGAAACAGCTGCCTGAACCACTTGCAAGGGGGAACAGTTAGAAATGACCCCTTCCACCTAGCTCTGCCTCCCTGACAAGGTAGGAGATGAATTGGATAGTTGCCAGACATTTAACAAAAGGATGCTTCTCAACTAGAGATGGAGGGGCTGAGGTGGGGAGGTGGGGGGGAAAGACAGGTGTCAGTGACTCAGTGTGGTGGAGCTTCACCAACACACTCCACGATTAACTGCTCCCACTCTCTAATATTAATATAAGGGATTGTTATTAATAGCACCAAACCATAAGAACTGCTGGGGCCTCAAGGAGGAAGGAAGGATGCCTCCTGCTGGGGTATGCTTCTCTGCCACCATCTTGTACTGTGGCTAGCCAGGAATTACTCAGCTAAGGCCACAGAGGTTGGCAATCCTTGCCTATCCCTGTCTTTCACCTGCCCTTGAGGTTTGCCCCGGGGTCATTGCCCCCTTAGTAGGGGAAGTAGGTTCTCCATTCTCATAGTTATTGGCTTATGCCTTCATCACCCCCCACCCTTAGCTTACCTGGAGAAAATTCTATTTTGGGCTGTAGTCTGAGAGTTCTTCCTGCAAGGGAAAAAAAGGCAAAAAACCCCAAACAAACAAGGCTGCCAACAGAAGTCAAATATGGGATAGGTGGTTTTATTCCCTCACAGAAAAGAGAATTCTAAGTAATAAAGAATTTTAGAATAATTCAATTAGAATCACTGTTAACTGACCACTACCAGTACTATCAGTTGGGAGGATAATATACAAGTCTTGTTGGACATTTGCAGCTTTCTTATAAAACCTTATAATTAACCATTTTACATTTTATCTCTACTGAGCATAAGCTGAACAATGCCAGGTTGGTGCCTTCTTTCCAACCCTTTCTACCTCTCTCTCTGTCTCTGTCTCCCTGTCTCTTGCTCTTCAGGTCACTTTTTTCCTTTCAGTCTCCTCTCTTCTGCTGCTCTGGTGTCTACTACCCTAATGCTTGATTGAGTGCCTGGGAAGGCAATGGTGACAAATGCCCTTTGAGATCCCATAAAGTCCTATAACAAAGGAAAGAGGCAGGAATTGTAGGCAACTTCTTTCTCAGACATAGTCTTGTCTAAGACTATGAGACCAAAGTTTGTGGCCAGATTGGGGGAAATACACCCAACCCACCAAACCCTCCAGATAGCACAGGAAGTCATCCTTGCTCTTTGAAGCTAACAAGAAGAGGAGGCCTAAGAAATAGGGACCATCCTTTAGGATACCATGGAGTTCTGGCTCAGCAGTTATTTAAAACATTTTTTTATCACCATACAATACGATCCTCTTGAACATCATGGCCAATAGGAACCAATCAGAGGATATCAGACATACTCTGAATAGGGGTGTGTGTGTGTGTGTGTGTGTGTGTGTGTGTGTGTGTGTATGAGACAGAGAGACAGATACACAGACAGAGACACAGCCCCTTCCATGATACAATCTTGGAAACAGGACCCATCCAAGTTTCCATGAGTTCACCTGGAATGCTGACTAAGCATTCCCCTAGGTGGAACTACAACTCCAAACCAGCCCTGCCCCTCTGGGTGCTCCCAGATTAGTGGTCTTTCCCAAAATGTGGTACTTAGAAGTGATCATTATAATACAGACGTGGTCTGACCACATCTGGAGGGGTACATATGTAATATGTATTATGTGTCTGTGTGCCATATACATCTTCCTATATCCCACAGCAGAGTATCTTGGCCAAGAAATGCTTGTTGAATGGAAGTGGATGATATAGGTGCATCCTAACAAAATGAGTCAACGTTGGTATAAGGGTCCCTAGGTGTTACCTAGTTTGAGAATTAGTGGAGTCTTAGGGAAATATCTTAAGATTGAAAAAGAGCCAAAATATACCTAGGGAAAACATATTGTCATCCTGGAAAGGACAGATGTAAAAACCCAATTTTCATACCTGGATATTTGTGTTGGTCAGTCATGTCTGACTCTTTGTGACTCCATTTGGGGGTTTTCTTGGCAAAGATATTGGAGCAGTTTGTTATTTCCTTCTCCAACTCATTTTCCAGATAAAGAAACTGGGGGAAACAGGGTGAAGTGACTTGCCCAGGGTCACACAGCTAGTAAGTATCTGAGGCCAGAGTTGAACTCAAAGATGAATCTTCCTGACTCCAGGGCCAGCACTCTATCTGCTGTGCCTGCCCAGATTTGGGCAGATATTTGTATGGTAAGAAAAATCAGTTTGCTAAGTAACCAATAGCGTTTTGCTTTTGCTAAAGGCAGAATTGAAGAAGGGGATTCAAATTACAGCATGAGGCATTGTGTCTGGAAAGTAAGAGTTTTGTAACCAGGAGGGACATTCCAAAAATATTATAAGAGTGATTGTTCAAGCCCCTTATCAAGGGGGATATTAAAAATAAAATAGATTCTCATGTGTCTAATTTAAATCTGATATTGCTTGAAGGTGAAGAAATGTGTTTGATGAGTTACCATTCCACTGCTTGAGTTTTCTGCTGGACTTGGAATTAGGAAGACCTGTATTCAAATCCTGCCTAAGACACTTACTAGCTGTATGACCCTGGGCAAATATATCACTTGACCTCTCTGGTCCTCAGTTTTCTCATTTGTAAAATGGGATGGAGGATGGATTCCATAGTCTCTAAGGTTCCATTCAGCTCTAATGATTTTGGTGGGGAGGAAGGAGGGGTAGGAAGAGCCCAGTTGTTTCATCTAGATAATTTTTAAATGCTGGAGTTCTTCTCTCTTTTAGGGATAATTTTTTAGTGTTATTTATTCCTTAACTTCAAGTGAATTTAGCTTCATTTTATCAAGTGATAAGGGGGGTGTTTACCTCACAATCTTCGTTCTGATAGAAAAGTTGTCATTTCACGCCCTCCTTTTCATTTTCTTTCCTTCCTTGGTACATTGCATTTTCTATTACTTGCATACACAATTCAGTCCAAGTCACCCATCTCAGGGATGATTTTTTGGCATTCTGAGTCCACTGAATCTATACCACATAATGTATAATAATTAGAGCTGGAGAGGAGGGGCAGAGGGCCCAGACTCTCTTGGCAACTGGGCTGTCTGGTTAGGAAAGGAAGCAAGTTACAGAGTTTTGGACATTCAGTTCTGAAACATTATTACTGAGTCAACAAGATCTTAATTACAGATGTGGCCTTAAGAGAGCCATTTATGCAAAAAAAAACCCCATCCCATAATATTGTTGAATGGACTAGCGATTTTCTTCATGGCCTCGAATTGTTAAGGGAGCAGAAAGTGAATTCTGAATGTCTAGAAACAGAGTAGAGGGAAAATACAATATGGATACCTTCCTTCTCTCCATTGTTCCAATGAGTCTGTGATCTCATTAATGAGGACAATCCCTTTAGATAACATAGGTTGAAACTCATGTGCAGAACACTACAGACTCAGAACTGGAATCGAGGATCACCCAATAGTAGACTGGCATGGTGGAGAGAATGATTTAGTTGGGATTGAGAAGATCCAGGTTCAAATCCCACTTAACCTCTCTGAGCCTTAGTTTCCTTATTTGCAAATTGGGAAAATAATAGCACCTCACAGGGTTGTTATGAATAATGAGCAAGATGAAGTACATGAAGTTTTTAGCAAATTTAAAGCATTATATAAATGCAAGCTGTTAAAATATCATCATCACCACCACTGAAGCCGCCACTACCACTGCCACTACCACTACCACCACCATCATCATGACTACAACTCAGAATGAGCACAAGAAGGCTACAATACATGGCAATGCATTGTGTACAGTACTTTGCAAATCTTAAAAGCAAATACTTAAATGTTAAGCATTGTTACTACTACTACAAACAAGGAATGATCCAGAAAGAATATATACACACACACACACATATATATATACACACACATATACATGTACATACATATATATACACATATACACACACATATATATATACATATACAAACACAAAGACATTTATGTGTGTATGTATGAGTGTGTATATATGTATGTATCTGTCTGTTTATCTATCATCTCTCTATTTCTCTATCAACCTATCTATGAACTGAAAACAAAACCAAGATGGGCTGGTTATAAAACATGAGTGAGGGATAAGTGGTGGCCAGCCTACGCACTACATTGGCATCCTCTTAAAGTCAGAAGAAAATGGAGAAAGCTCCCAGGTTGTTAACTCATGGGAGGATAAGGGACAAAGAGAGCTACATGTTAAATTTCCAGTGCAAATATTTAAACCTCAGAAATCAGCAAACACTACAAAGTAGAGCTTGATTTCTTGTTTTGTTGATGATCCTGACTTAAGAATTTCTACTTCAATACTTTTACTTGTTTTGCCAGACAGGCTGGAACAATTTGAATTTACAGCCTATCTTCTGCCACCCATCAAACACCTTTATCCTTAAGGATTTTTCTCTTTTTTGCAAAGATATTTGCTACTTGATGACGATCATAGAATTATAGATTTACAGCTGGCTTAGTCCATAAATCTGACTATTTAGAGGTGGTTCTCAGGCTTTCCATCATTTTAAATATTTTATCTAGGCTTGATTCTTTTTTTAAAAGAGTAATTTAACATAATTGAATTGATATTAAACAGTTGTAAAGCTGAATGTAAAATAACCTTCACTAATGTCCAACTCAATCTGATTTGAGTCAGTGAGATGACACTCAGAAATACCTTACAACCCAATCAAACTGATCTATTAATCTGTCGCCTGATATGACCTCCATGTCCTAGCTCCAGTGCCTTTGCAAGTTACTCCCACATGTCTGAAAGCATAGCTTAACACAGTGCCTAAAACACATTAAGAACTCAATAAATTCTCTCTGGCTGATTGTCTCCCTACCTATCTATTCATTCATCTATCCATCCATCCATCCATCTATTATCTATCTATCCATCTATCCATCCATCTATCCATCCATCCATCCATCCATCCATCCATCCATCCATCCATCCATCCAACTATTATATATCTATCCATCCATCCATCCATCCATCCATCCATCCATCCATCCAACATTCCCTCTTCTCCTTTGCTGGGTAGAAATCTCTACCTTCCTTCAGAGCAGAGTTCATTGTATTCATATTCCATAATTTAAAAAATCCAGTCCCCAATTTATTAGCACCCCATTTGTTTCCAGTTCTCTGTTATAACAAAAAGTGCTGCTATGATATGGTAAAACATTTTGTGGGGTGTAAAAATTAATTATTAATAACTATAACTAACCTGGAAAATTATATATAATTGGATTTATGAAAAATTATGATTATATGAAAAATGATAAATTTAGAAAAATTATAATTGGGCCGTAAGTCCCTTCGTGGTCGCCATTCAATTGTAAAATACTTTTGATGACTAGGGCTAATTTTGGGGGGACTAAACTATGGATGACTAATCTGGGGACTTTTGACTATTTGGCTATCTGACTTCATTAATTTAATGTGTGCCGTTTATAAAGTTCCACCACACTGCTCCCAAACTGATAGACTAAAGATTAAGAAGCCTTTTAACCAAATAATCAAAGCAGAGTTTATTTATGAGATACTATTTCAAATTAGGAATACAGGGAAATAAAGTACAACCTGACTGCTTTCCTGCGGTCTCTTTCCACTGAGTCTGCGCTTTGAACTTCTTGAATACAATAAGGGCCTTAGCCACCTCCGGCCTCAGGGCACGTTACACTTTCCCTGGTTTGTATTAAGGCCTGTAACCTTCTGTCTGTTTGCTCTGTCAGTTTGCCCTTCGGCCTCTCTTTTGCCTGCTCCTAGTCCTTCTCGTCTTCTCCTGCGTCCTTGTAACCCCGTCTCTAGTCTCCAGTCTTTGCCATCTCCTCAGCCACCTCTTGACCTCTTCTTGTCCGTCAGAACCCCTGAGTCTTGTCTATCTAGTCCGTCCTCAGCCCGTCCTCTAGTCTGTCTCCCCTACTGTCTCACTCCTAGGTCTATATATACCTTTTCCTCTCTCCACTCAAATCTTGGGGCTTCCTTCACCCCCACAGACCAAGCTAATCCAACAGCCAGAGCTGCAGCTGGTGGGGGGGTGGGGGGGTGTGCTCTCGAGCCTCATGCCTCAGCACAGGCCATCCGGGATCCTTCAGATAGCTCGGCTCAGGTCGGAGGGAGCTGGGGGCTTTTTTTTTCCCCCAGCTGTCTGACCTGGCGTCTTGTATAGCCCACGGGGCTTTTTTGCTCAGCTGAAACTGAGGAGGAGGGGGAGAGACCCTGAGGGCCTAAGGCTTTCTAATCTCAGCCTAAAGGTAGGGTCCCCAAATCAAAATAAATTTCCACAGGGGCAAAGTACTATATAAACGTCAACTATTCCTGCATAGAGAAACCCAATCCTCATTTCTTTATGTGGGTTGGGGTTCTTGGGTGAAAGGCATTAGAAAAGGGGAAACACAATAGTTGTGCTCAAAAGATGTAGAAAATGGTTAAGGCTTGCTCAGCTTGGCCCAGGAGGACAGAATTAGGTTCAATGGGGGAAAGCTCAAAAGAGTTGCAGCTTGATCAACTCAGTCAAAACTTCCTAACAACTAGAATTGTCTGGAAGTGGACACTGGTGGCCTTCAAGCAAAGTTTCATGTTCACATGGGTATTTTATGGTAGAGATTCCTTTGGCAACATTGGTTCCACTAAATGGACCATGAGGTCTTTTGCTTGGGGTGATTGTGTGTGGGGTGGGGGAGGGGAGAGGGAAAGGGAGAGGGAGAAGGAGGGGGAGAGACAGGGATTAATGATGAGGAAGTGAGGCTTAGAGTAAGCCAACCTGGATTCAAGTCTCACCTCTGACACATAATGGCAGGGCGACCTGGGCATGTCTTAACTTCTTAGCCTCTTAGTGTTCCAGGCAGTTCTCCAAGACTAAAAGTTGATGACCTGAATTGATTGAGAAAGGTTTCCTTACCTGGGAATTCCCTATACCAATGAAATCATAGTCCGAATCCCTATCTGATCTTGAATGCAGCCCAATTACTCCCTCAGTCTGAAATGATCTTTCTTGCCTCAGACCCAATGCTTTGCATCTTTCTTATGTTCTTATAAGACGCTGTTTATTGTTACTTTTCTTATACCAGAGTCTGTCAATTCCTTGAATGTAGCCATATTATATTATCTTTCTATCACCCCTCCCTCCAGGACCTGCAAATAGCAGCCACATAAGATTGTTTGTAGAACTGAAATATGGGCCCAGGACAAAACAGAATCTTCAGCAAACTTAAAAATAGCAACCCCTGTTTTGTAAGCCTGAGAACTTGAATCATATTTCTTAATGGCATATTATCTAGTTACCAAAACAAAAATTCTTTTAAGATGAGCCAGATCTGCCAAACCAACACGCCATTGTGTGTCATTGTAGGTTTTCAGGTTTTCCCCCTCCTGAATCTTCTTTCCAGTTGACAGATCTCAAAGGTTCTCCAAGGATAAGCGATTTCGCAACCCACTCATGCAATCCTCTTTTGTCTAGGACTCACAAAATACTTTCTTACTTTACAGTAATCTAGGCACTCTTTTTTTTGCTCTCCTATTTTCACCAAAGTTCCATTCAAAGGTAATGCCTTCAAAAATGGAGCATAAGAAAATGGAGTACTATTTCATAAGTCACCTCAGCAGGTGTGATGATTTAGGAAGTTGGTAGCTGTGAAGAGATCTAGCATCTTTTTTTCAAGAACCCTCAAGATACATTTGATGTTAATGTATCCAATGAAGTAACTAAGTTCAAAATTCTAATCACAGCAACTAATATATGTGTATGTATGTATGTATGTATGTATGTAAGACCCATAGCATCAAACTCAAATAGAAATAGGGCCACTAAACTACATAAAGATCCTTGCAGGTTACTTATTGACTTAGAAAACCACAAATTAACATTATCTATGTTTTATCCAATTTTTACTTATTTTGTTAAATTTTTCCTGTTGTTGTTTAGTCATTCAGTCATGTCCAATTCTTTGAGACAACATGGACCACAGCATGCAAGACTCTTCTATGTATCCTCCACTATCTCTCAAAGTCTGCCCAGGTTCATGTTTATTGTTTCCATGATACTGTCTTTCCATTTCATCCTCTACAGTCCCCTTCTCCTTCTGCCTTCAAGTTTTCCCAACATCAGGGTCTTTTCCAGTGAGTCTCATCTTCTCATTATGTGGCTAAAGTATTTAAGCTTCAGTTTCAGTATTTGATCTTCCACTGAATATCCTGAATTAATTTCTTTAAGTATTGACTAATTTGACCTCCTTGCTGTATAAAAGACTCTTGAAAGTCTTCTTCAGAACCATGGTTCAAAAGTGTCATTTCTACAACACTCAGTTTTCCTTATTGTCCAGCTCTCACAGCCATCCATTACTACTGGAAAAACCGTAGTCTTGACTATATAATATGGTTCTGTGCTCAGAAGTGTTTGACATCTCTGCATTAGACAATGGAACTGGCTTTTTGTATATGCTCTAGATAAATGTTGAAAGTGAGGAAATAAAAGGGAGAGGGATCTCTACCAAGTGCCTCTCTGCCTACCCATAACTAAGAATGAGTTACCTGAGGTTAGCCAAAGAGCACTGAAAAGCATGTGTCCTTCCTCCCTCTATGGTCCTCTGGCTGGCCTGAATCCACAATTCAGAATTCCTTATTGGCCCTGAACAGTGGCCCTCTACAATTACAATGTGACCATCTCCCACTGTCTCCTTCAAGCCCCAGGCTGCCACCCCTTACACTGTAAGGGGAGATGGGATAAAGGCAAGGTTAAGTGACTTGCTCAGGGTCACACAACCAGACTTGAACTGTGGTCTTACTAACTCTGATGCCAGCTCTCTATCCATTACCTCATGTCACCTTTAAAATCTAAATTGGAAATCAACTCCCTGGATATTGCATTTCACTGAGAATGAGAATGAATACTCTTTTTGCTCCTATCCTATCATCTTAGGATCTTCAGTTAGAAGGGAACTTAAGGATTATCCAGCCCAATACTCCCATTTTACAGTTAAGGAAACTGAAGAGGAAAGAGGTGAGATGACTTGCTCCAAGTCAGACGGGTAAAAAGCAGAGGTAGCTTTTAAACAACAATCCCCTTACTTTAATGCTTATTCTACCATATTCTCAAATATTCAGATGGATTATGTGATCTTATCCATTTGGAAGCTCCCTCCAAAGATGCAAATTAAGATCCATTCATACTTGGCCATCATATAAAACTCTTGTCTACATTCTTCCGAACGTTTGCCACAGGAGTTCCACCCAAAATTCTGGAAACTTTAAGTTCCCCCAACATCACCAGGACACCAGTGAAGCTTTTGTTAGCCACCATGGCTTTTGACTGATACTGTTCTGATGAGCATCAGGAAATTAGTATGCTTCAGGTCGGGAGCCCACGTGAGGCCAGTGCCAATCTTGGTAAAGTTTTTAATCTGGTTCAAAAGAAGGTTTAAGTTGATGATTCTGGAAGCAGAGCTTGAGGTGAACAAAAAGAGCTCCATCCTCTCTTCTTTACTGCCCTCTCCTCTGTCCCTCTGGTGTTTCCATAGACTGGACAATGGATGACGTTGCAGTGAGTTTTCACCCTCACCCTGTCTTCTACTAGTTTTGCTTTGCTGGTGAGAGGGGGTTGCTTTTTTAGAAGAGTCCCAAGAAATGCCACCCTAAGGAGAACCTTTCCATGATACTGATTAGAAGATCTGTTAAATGGCATTATGAGGCTTTGAAAGTCTACCTTTCAGAACCTTTTTGAGGGTCATCAAGAAGGCAATGTCTTGGTAAGTGTGAGGGAAAAATCCATCCTCTTATCAATAATTCTCGGGAACTCAGCAGTGAAGTGACAAAGGCTCTTTATTTTCTTCTCATGAGAAGGAGGCACCCTAGTGTGCAGCTAATGGGTGCCCAAAAAGGGGGCTTGCAGGCCCTGTTTTATACCCTAGTCCCTAACTCGAATGGACCCTCCCCTTTTTCATCACTGGTCAGATTATTCAAGGGTTACAATCTACACGCAAAAACTAGCTAATCAGAACACAGTATTCCCACCCCCTCTTCCTTGTATGGGCATAACTCAGGAGTGGACCTTATACTTCCTCATATGGATGCAACTCTGGAGTGGACCTTATTGAAACCAGGGCTCCTTGAACCCTGTGATTGTGTTAACCTGACGGGGAGGAAGGGATCTGAGACCTTTGTCCTACCAACAGGTCAGGAGGAGTATGGCTGACTGTTATATCCACATTGAGAGGAGACAACTACCCATTTTCTCACAGTAAGAGTACTGAGATGTCAAATATTGGATATTTTTATAATTTCTTTTAAAATACCATCTTCAGAGGCATCTGTCCTATAATACTCAGAATTTAGCAAATAGAGTAAGTGACTTGTATCTTTGCCAAAGGTGGATGAACTTTTAATAAAAATAGCAAATATGTATATTACATTTTAAAGTTTAAAAAGTGTTTTACACAAATATTCTACTTTGATCTTCATAATAGTCCTGGGAGGGAAGTGCTATTATTGTTATCTTCATTTTATAGATGAGGAAACTGAGGTTCATAAAGGCTAAGTGATTTACTCAAGGTCTCGCAGTTATGAAGTGTCTAAGGCAGAATTTGAACTCAAATATGGTCACTTCCTCTATCCATGATAACATTTAGCTGCCTAAAATCACCTAAAAAGAAGATTGTATGTACACTGAGGTGTGAGGGATGGGGTAGATGGTTGTTGTTGTTGTTTTTTTAAAAACTAGAGGATTGGGGCATGACATAGTCTTTGAGGTCAGATTTCGAGATCAACTGGCTGGGGGCAGCTAGGTAGTACAGTGCAAAAAGCACTGGCCCTGGACTCAGGAAGATCCGAGTTCAATTCCAACCTAAGACACTTGACACTTACTAGCTGTGTGACCCTGGGCAAGTCACTTAAGCCTCATTGCCCCACTAAAAAAAAATGAACTGGCATTTCCCTGGTTGGGAAGGGATTTCATTGTTCACATCATGGAAATCCTTGCTTTATAAATGGACGCACCATTCACCAAAATTTCTTTAATTAGACCAGATATATTGTATTTCATGAGTGATTCAATTCCCCCAAAAAGAAACCAACTCTGTTCCTACATCTTGCATAATGCTCAGTTCTTAATTTTTTATTATGTGCACCTCACATTTAGAAATGAAAAGACCAAAGCCTTCTTTGTGGCTAGCCCAGTTATAATCATAATCTTAAGAGATGTAAAGGATCTTAGAGATCCAAGAGAAGGGGAAAGCCCCAGAAAAGCTTCCCCCAAGAATCTGGACCATTTCTCCTTATTCCTCTTATAGACCACAGAAAAGGAAATTCCTCCTAACAAGAGACCATTCTTCTGATTCTTAGTCACCTTTCACCTTCAAGGCCGCCTTAGTCACTGAAGACCAATCAAAAGCTCCCTGAGTCATCTCAGCAATATGTGTGTCCTTTATCAAGGCACTTGATAAGGGACACACATACTGCACTTCATGGGAAGTGCCCCTATTCAGCCAACAAGAGATCCCACTGGTTATGCCTGAAACACTAGCAAAAGAGAAAACCTGAAGGCTCAGGAGAAAGGAAGCAAGATGAACTTAAACCCAAAGTTTAAAGGGTTGTAGAAAGGAAGAAGAAAAAGGTAATAATGTCTTTGGGTAATGTCGATATTCTGCTATGTCAAAAGTTAACATTCTCCAGATTGGGAAATACAACATGAATGACCCTGAGTAAATTGAGTCACAGGTATTTGGAGTTTGCGAAGGAATAAAATAATTTCACTTTAACCATATTTGATCATCGTGAAGTGAAGCCATCCTGTATCTATTTACATATAGAGCATCAATGGCAAGTATACAATGTTAATTATTAGGATCGTGGGATCATAGATTCAGAACTGGCAGAGACCACTTCATTTTGCAGATGGGAGAACTGAGGCTCCAAGACATGACACAAGTAGGAAGGTCCCAAGGTCTTAAAGACAGTGACAGAGTCATGATTTGACTCTCCTTATTTAATAGAACTTGATGAATTTTGGCAAAGTAATAGATGGTTTAGTGGAGTAAGCACAGACAAGTCATTTAAACTGTCAGTGTGCTGGCCAGCTAAGATTGTGGTACAGATGAGTTGTTGACCTGAATTGATCTGAAGAATTTCCATGTTGGATGTCGCCTACACTAGGAAAACAAATCCATGGTCCAGGACCCTCTCCCCACCCCACCCCACCCCATCCCTTATGCATACATACACATAAATGCACCCCTCAAAAGCCAAAGAGGTCAAAATAAACTTTAAAAAGAAACAGGAAAAAGAAATTAAAATACATTACCTTACACTTATACCGATATACTTAGAGATATGTTTTTCAACATAATTATGTCCACTTACAATGCCTTCAATTTTAATTAGTTTATCAATTAACAGTCTAGTGAATCAACAGCAGAGGCACTCAGGCAAAATGCCCGTTTATATAAAGAGAATTTTTTAAGTCTAAAAATTTCTAATTAGAAGTAAGGGTTCCCAATTCCACAAATAGCCCTCGTTAATGGTATAAAAATAAAGCTGCAGTTATTCCGGTGTTGATCCTTTCTGTGTGTGCCCCATTCATACACTCTCAGGGAAAGGCTAATATGAAGGAAAAGGCTGGTGGTGTGGGTGAGGTGAGGGAGGAGGGAAGCTGGTTCTATATTTTCATGTAAACTTTCCGGCTATTCAACATCTCCACTCTCATTAACCTGGGGAAAGAATCGATGGTCCTGTGTGATGCCTGGGGAACCCAGGCAGAATTTCCCAAAGGACCCCAACGGTTTGGGGGAGACAATTGCATCCTTCATTCTAATGGTTTCTGGCCCCTAATCCAGCTTGGATCAGGACCAGTCTTGCTGAACGTTGCAACGTTCTGCCTGTCCCTTATCAAGTCCCATACAGGCTTCCTGGCAACTCTCAGGGCTGAAAACATTCCAGACATTCTTCCGTCCAACTTCCCTCAAAAGGCTGGTTTCTTAGGATTCTGCAAAAACGCTGCCTGCCTCTTGTGGAGAGGGAGCTGAGTAATTCTTTCATCAGCATAAGGGCCTTATATCAGCCCCACCCCTCCCCCTTTACTATAAAAGGCTTAACTGAAACTTGGAGCCTGTCAAGCTGCTCTTCGAGGGTATGTGAGGACAGCCTAGGTTTATTGGGGCATCTCAACAGTGGAGCTGGTGCTGCCAGTTGTTTCATGGGACACCAAAGTGGCACAGAGGGGATATATTCCTGGCGCTCCTTGGTCAGGGGCATCCAGATGCCTCACTTCAGGAAAATCTTGCTCAAAAAACATTCAGGAAATTGAGGATTAAAATGTTTATATGAATCACCTCTACAACACTTTTCCATTTGCCTCTTGTAAATAAATAAATAAACGCATCTTTGGAAATGCACTATTTAATTCTCTTTCCTGGTCAATGTTTCTCTGTGTCTCTCCTCACCATCCCATTTCTGTCTCCATCTCACCATCACAGCCTCCATCTTAATATTTCTCCCCCCCTCTCTTTCTCTCCTCTCTCCTCTCTCTATCTCCCTCCCTTCTTTATCTGTCTGTCTCCCTTATTTCTCCTAACTCTGTCTCTCTATCTCTGTCTCTCTCTGTTTCTGTGCCCCGTGACCACCTCTTTGTCCCTGTCTCTGCCTCTCTCTCTTAGCTCTTTTTCTACCTCACTCTTTCTTTGTCCCTAACTGTCTCTTTTCCTGTCTTTCTCCCTATCTCTATGTCTGTCTTGCCTTCTATCAGCATCTTTTCCTTTGTCCCCTGCCCCGTCTCCCCCACTTCTTTGTCTGTATGTCTGTGTCCCTTCTCTCTCTTAACTCTGTCTCTCTACCTCCATCTCTCTCTGTTTCTGTCCCCATCTCCCGTTGCCTTCTATCGTCATCTTTTCCTTTGTCCCCCCACCTCTCTCTGTCTCTCTCTTTGTCTCTGTGTCTGTGTCTCTGATTCATTCTCTCTCCCTCTCCCATTCTTTATCTCTTTGGTACATACCAGAACAACAGGGTTACATACCATCATGGGTTCAGGGTATTACAAATGAAGGGGTGAGAATAGGAGGAGAAAAAAGTGGGACTCCTTTCACATATGACTGCCTCCTTTCACCATCTCCATGGATCACGGGGCATTCACAACCACCAGCAGGGATTTTGACTTGCCTGGAATCTCCCTGCCCCCCACCCCCGCCCCCTTTCCAATCCCCACCCTTCTGCCAGACTGTGGCACTCTTTCAGATGGACAGCCCACACCAGCATCTTTCCCAGCAATGCAAAGCCCTTCATGGAATTTCTCACTGTATCAGATGTCCATTCTGGCAACAGCCCTGGGTCAAAGGTTACATGCTCTGATGATAACCTGAATCTGGATGGTTCTGATCAAATGGGGCTCTTTGTCTGGCATTTCTTTTCAATGATCCATAAAATGCTGAACAAATTAGGGCCAGTCTATATTCAGCTTGTGACTGTTGGGAATAGAACTCAAGGTCACAAATGACCCCTCAGTGACAGGGGCTGACTGACTAACTCAGAGATTGTCTCATACTTCAAATATATAGTACGATGTCTGGAGAACAGCCTGATGCTATGGAAAGAGTTTTTCCCTCCCCTTTAATCCTTCATCTCTGCCTGTGAGTAGCCTCCAGCATAGTTTTTTTTTAATTTAAACAAAATTTTTTTTTTAATCTCACCACAAGCATTGCTTAAATGAAACTGTCAACTAGGTTTTCCATAGAATATATTTGGTATTTCCAGATTCACAGACCTCTTTGCCATACTTGCCCAACAAAAGAGAGCCACGGCAACACCTCTGGCAAATCTTGTCTTTCAGCAGAGGCTTGGGGCCTGCTGTTGTGATTATAGATTTATAGCTTGTGTAATCTCTGATTTTACAGATGGCGAAACTGAGGCTCAGAGAAGTGAAAAGGCTTGTCCAAATTCAAGTGTTTCTAAGTAGCAAATCTGGGATTTGGGCCCAGATCAAAATCTCAGCCTTGGTTCCATTGCCCCATAGGATACTTTTTTTTTTCCGGGGCAGTGAGGGTTAAGTGACTTCCCCAGGGTGACACAGCTAGTAAGTGTCAAGTGTCTGAGGCCGGATTTGAACTCAGGTTCTCCTGAATCCAGGACCAGTGCTTTATCCACTGCGCCACCTAGCTGTACCCCCCCATAGGATACTTTTTAAAAAATAGATTTTTATTGAGATTGTTTGTATTTACATTGCTTAAATTCCTTCCTCTATTTCTCCCCTTCCCAGAGAGCCATCCCTTAGCACAGGTGTCTGCCACATGTTGTTCAGTTATTTGTGATTCTTTGTGACCCTGTGGTCTATACTGTTTATGGGGTTTTCTTAGCAAAGATACTGAGATGATTTACCATTCCCTTCTCCCGTGAAGTAAGGAGGTTAAGTGACTTGCCCAGGGTCACACAACTAGTGAGTGTCTGAAACTAGATTTGAACTCAGTTCTTCCTGACTCAAGGCCCAGCAGTTGATATACTGAGGCATCTAGTTGCTTCATGAGCCTGGAACATAGTAGATGCTTATTCCCTTCTCCTTCCCTTATATCAAAGGAGGTTTTTTTGTTTTGTTTTGTTTTTTGAGAAAAAAAAAGAAGAGGAAGAACAGAAAAAATAACTAAAACTGACCAATATGTCAGAAAAATCTGACAATCTATGTAAAGTTCCACAGCTGTGGTTCCTACCACCCCCTTCACCTCTATTATCTTTTCACACTTTTCCTTTGGGGTCAAGCTTGTTTTTTGTCATTTTACAACCTTCATTTTCAACCATTTTATGGAGGTTGTTCTTTCCAGTTACATTGTTGTCATCATTGTGTATATCAGGTCCTTTTTTTTTTTTTGAGGGGGTGGTGTTCTCTTTATTTCACTTACATGTAAGTCTTTTTATGCTTCTCTGTATTCCTTATATTATTCCTTTTTTATTACATTCATGTCACAGTTTGTTTAACCATTTTCCAGTTGATGGGTTTCTATTTTATTTCATTTTTTTTTACCACAAAAGTGCTGCTAGAAATGTTTTGTTATATGTGGAAGCCACTCTAATCATCAGTGGCCTCTTTGGAGTATATGCATACTGGTAGAATCTCCAGGTCAAAGGGATAGATATTTTAGCTACTTTTTTAACATAATTTTAAATTGCTTTACAGATTTTTTAAACCAAATCACAAGTCCACCAACAATGCATTAGTATGCCTTCTACCTGTCCTCCATAGTCCCTCCAACACTGATTATACCCATCTTTTGTCACATTTGCCAATTTCCTGGGTATAAGGCATAACCTCAGGGTTTTTTTTACTTGTACTTATCTTTTTTGATTAGTGATTTTGAGTGTTCTTTCATATATCTGTTAATTATTTGCCGTTATTCTTTTGTGAGCTGTTTGTTCATATCTTTTGTCCACATATCTACTAGAGAATGTCTTTTGGTCTTATTGGAGCAATACTTTCTAATGCTGGCCAGGAAACTCATCTAGACAAACGTTGGGTCATAGAATTACCTCAAAATAGCATGGAAGATTTTTCAGAACAGGAAATTCAGCCAGTTCACACTGACTTTTAAAAAAATACTCCCCAGGGGTGTTTACAAGGATCCCAGAGATGCCTAAAATTAGCTGACCCTGCTCAGCATTACCAAATGCTGACTCAAGATGGTGATACACACAGTGCTTGCGACCTCACCAAGCAACCAAGTCCTCCAAAATTGTTGTATGCAAGGAAAGCCCATTTACAACTTGTATCACCAGACAGAGAATTGTAAATGAAAGGAACAATTGACTAGTCCATCCCTTAGAGGCCTTGCATCCCACTGATCCAGACCATGGTGGCCCCTTAACTTTCTTTTTTTTTTTAATTTTCTTTCTTTCTTTCTTTCTTTCTTTCTTTCTTTCTTTCTTTCTTTCTTTCTTTCTTTCTTTCTTCCTTCCTTCCTTCCTTCCTTCCTTCCTTCCTTCCTTCCTTCCTTCCTTCCTTCCTTCCTTCCTTCCTTCCTTCCTTCCTTCCTTCCTTTCTTTCTTTCTTTCTTTCTTTCTTTCTTTCTTTCTTTCTTTCTTTCTTTCTTTCTTTTTCTTTCTTCTTCTTCTTCTTCTTCTTCTTCTTCTTCTTCTTCTTCTTCTTCTTCTCCTTCTCCTTCTCCTTCTTCTCCTTCTCCTTCTTCTCCTCCTTCTCCTCCTCCTCCTCCTTCTTCTTCCAGGGCAATGAGGGGGTTAAGTGACTTGCCTAGGGTCACACAGCCAGTAAGTGTCAAGTGTCTGAGGCCGGAGAACTCAGGTCCTCCTGAATCCAGGGCTGGTGCTTTATCTGGCCCCTTAACTTTCCATGAAGATGTAAAAACCTTGTGATTGGTCTGTTGTACTTACCTGGATTTCTACATTATCGTTTTAGTAATGAAAAGAAGAAAAGTGAAGCATTCTGGACAAGGAGACAGAGCTGGGTCTTAGAGTCTTCATAGACTTTACAGTCAGAGGTAGCAAGGCCTCCCTCATGTCTTAGCTTTTCCAAAAATTATAACTAAGAATATTTTTTACCTCAGGCAAAAATAGTTTTTTGGGGGGTAGAGAAAGCAGGGAAGGAAGGAGATAAGTAATTATTAATCACTTACTCTTTACCAGACACTGTGCTAGATGCTTTATAAATATTACCACATTTGAGCCTCAAAACAACCCTGAAAGGTAGGTGCTATTATTAGAACCATTTTACAGATGAGGAAACTGAGGCAAATAGAGGTGAAGTGACTTGTCTGGGGTCACACAGCTAGTAAGTGTCTGAGGCTGGATTTGAACTCAGTTCTTTCTGACTCCGGGCCCAGTACTATTATCTGCCTAGATGCCTCACCTAGTTAAGGAAATGTCTTCCTGATAGTAAAAGTGTAGAGAGAGTCTGAGGGGAGGATGAGGGTGGGGAGATTTCAATATGGGAGGAGGAATAGCATGAAATAGTGGATGATATGTTGGACTCAGAGGCAGAAATACCTGGGTTCAAATCTTATTATATAAACCTTGGTTTTCTTATCTGTAACATGGGTAAGGGGGAAGTCTACTCAATGAAGTCTGAGATCACTTACAGCTCTAGATCTGGATCTTATGATCTTTAAGAGGTGGGCAAACACCAGCCCTGGAGTCAGGAGGACCTGAGTTCAAATCCAGCCTCAGACACTTGACATACTTACTAGCTGTGTCACCCTGGGCAAGTCACTTAACCCTCATTGCCCTGCAAAAAACCAAAAAACCAAACAAAACAACAACAAAAAAAACCCTATCCCATTCCTTCTTGGGGGCAGTTAGATGGTGCAGTGGTTAAAGCACTGGCCCTGGATTCAGGAGGACCTGAGTTCAAATCTGGCCTCAGACACTTGACACTTACTAGCTGTGTGACCTTGGGCAAGTCACTTAACCGCCATTGCCTGCAAAAAAAAAAATAGGTGGGCAGACCTTCAGTCATTTGGAGGGGGGATTGAGGGAAGAAGAGGTCCTACAAGAGGGGCCACAGGGTCAATGGACCACAGTGGGTCCCATGAGAGGGACCCTGAGGAGAGGGAGATGATTGAGCTTGGCACTGCCATCACAAGACCATAAGGAAATGTGCAAGGACTCAGCTAATTTGTGAAGGAAGCATTCTGAGCACCTCATAAAACAGGACCCCCTTCGTGACAGTGTCCTAGAGCAACCCCCCAAGCCCTGCCCCAGCCCCCACCTGTGCTAGCTGCAGCCTTGACTTGTTCCTTGTATTAACAAAATGGTTGTGTGCTGCATTTCTAGATATAGATGGGGAAGATGTATGTCGATTTATTCCAGATGATCAACTTATTAGGAACATATTTGGATAAATGCCATTGGATAGAACTATAAAGGCATTCATTTTTACAAATAACTTTTCAAACTTTTGTTATATACAGAGGAATGTGTTAGTTATTGGGGGAGATGCAGATTTTTAAAAAAGGTGGTCCCTAGGGGGTGATACATAAACACAAATAACTATAATAGAAAATAAACCTAAAATAATGATAATAACATTTATATGACACGTTATGGTTTGCAAAGCACATTATAAGTATCTTATTTTATCCTCACAATAACTTTGGGAGATGTTGTTGTTGTTGGTGGTGATGGTGGTGGTAGTAGTAGTAGTAGTAGTAGTAGTAGTAGTAGTAGTAGTAGTAGTAGTAGTAGTAGTAGTAATTCCACAGATAAGGAAACCAAGGCAGAAAGAGGTTAAGCGACCTGCCCAGGGTCACACAGCTAGTAAGCGTCTAAAACCAGATTTGAACTCAATTCTATCTGACTTCAGGTCTAATGCTCTATCTGCTGCACAACCTAGCTACTCTCTATATAAAAGAGAAATACAAACAAGATTCTCCATAAGATCAAAGGATAGAAAGATCATTTCACACTGAGGGGAGGGGGGATCTGAGAAGGCTTCATAGAGGAGGTAGTTTTTCAGCTTGTCCTTAAAGCGAATGGGCAGGATTTCAAAAGGAGGAAGGAAGGAAGGAAGGGAGGGAGGGAGGGAGGGAGGGAAGGAGGAAGGATGGAAAGGAGGGTGGAAGTTTATTAAGTGCCTATTAGGTGCCAAGGACTGTGCTAAGTATTGGTGGTGTCAAGCTTATACACATTTTAATCTGGTTCAGGTTATACTTGGGAGTTTGAGGGGCAAGTAGCCTTTGGGCTGCTTTACAAATATTTCATCTGATCCTCACAATATCCCTGGGAGGGAAGTGTCATTATTAACCCATTTCACAGTTGAGAACACCAAGGTAGACAGAGTCATACAACTAGGAAAAGGGCAAGGCTGGACTGAACTCAGGTCTTCTTGACTCAAGGCTCACTACTCTAGCCACCGTATTATCTAGCTGCCTCTGGTGTTTGGGAGAGCTAATTATAGGTAAGAGTAAAGACATGGAAATGGAGAAGGACATAGGAGGTATACAGTGGTCAGTAAGGAATCTACTTTGGTTGAATTAAAGTCAAGTCAAGGTGTTTGGATTTGATTTAGGAGTCAGTAGAAAGGCAATGAAGAGATTTGAGCAGAGAAATGACATGCGCAGTGGTCATAGTGAACATGAACCCAGGGGCAATGGGAGGGGTGGCTCAGAGGGGAGAGGAATTGTTGCTAGGAAGGAAACCCTTGCAAAAGTCTAAGCAGATGATAATGTAAGTATATACAACGCTCTGTAGATTTATTGCTTTTATTTACCATAAAAACTTTTTTTCTACCTTTAAGAATGAAGTTTTCCAATAAGGCTATGTCCACAAGGGGCAAAAGAATGAGACAACCGGGCCAATTCAGTCCGACTGTCCATTCATAAATGCTTGTTGAATGGATGAAGGAGGGAGTGAATGAATGAATAGATTCAGTGGAGAAAATCAGCCATGATCCCTAATGACTGAATTTATTAATGATTCAGCCCACAGGGTTGAACCAATGGCTCCCAGTAGGTTCAGACACAGCCCCAAGTCTGACTCTTGACAGTGGATATCTGACATCCCTCTTGACACCCATTGTAGGTTTCCCTAGAACCCTCACTTCTGGATTTGACTAGACATTCTTGAGCATATGTTCAAGGCATCAGGTATGTCTCTGAAGAATTCATTGCAGAGGTCATTTCTCTGTAGGTATAGACCTACTCTCTGGTAAAGATAACCTTTCCCCATCTGTTTATTTTACTTCCTGGCTTATTTGTCACTCCTAAATGATTCTTTCAGTGACAGAGTAAAGCAACTATGCATCACTGCATTTCTATTTCTGTAGCCTCCCCAGATGAAAGCCCCTTGGAATGTGGGATAACCATTTTTCTTTGGTTAGAACATACAGTGCTGTGTTTCTAATTTAACTTTCCTTCTCATTCATCTTTGTGTGTGTGTGTGTGTGTGTGTGTGTGTGTATTTTGTTTTTCCTTGTTTATTTTTTAGGGACTTTTAAAGCTTTTCTTTATTGATAAATTACACAACCAATAATTGGGAACAGAACTACATGATGTGCCAGAAACACAGTTTCCCAATGAGCTCTTAATGGGAAGAAGGATCAGTCATGGAGAAATTAATTGAACTTTAATTACGAAAGAGCCAAGATTACTCTGGGGCCGAGTAACAGAATGAGAAGATGTTCGCTTCTAGGCTGCTGGATTCAGCTTAGGTTGGTGGTTCCTCAAAGTGGTTAGCATTTCATAGTTTTATGGAGTTACTCTATGGGTTCAATTCCCTTCTTTTCACAATCACCTCCCTAACAAAGGCACCCTTTGTTGTACCCCTGGGTTAGATCCTTTGTTGAAGCAGAATACACAAAATATTTTGAAAATAAGCTTTCCCCTTCAATCCTTGATGATCTGCCTCTTCCATGAGGTTTCCCTGATCATTACCCTTCCTCTTGCGCACTTAGAAATTATATCCCCCTGCCTTGGCACATTCAAAGCAAGCACATCCTTGGAGGAACAACCCATTGATTTTTATGGGCATGCCTATGCCTGGTATCCAGAATATTCTGTACTAGGAGAATTCATCTCTAGGGTTACCTTTTTCCTTTCCTTTTCCTTTTTCCTTTTTGTTATTTCCTTACCATTACAACAATTAAAACCCACTTCCTTTTCCTTCTCTAACCTCTAATATTGTTTTACCAACTTCCCCAGACTTCTCTTAATTATTTACCTTGTCTTGCCAATTACCTTTCCTTTCTTGTTCAGTCCAAGTCTCCCTTCCCTTTCAGTTCCTTTTTTGTTTTCAGGACAATGAGGATTAAGTGACTTGTCCAGGGTCACAGAGCTAGTAAGTGTCGAGTGTCTGAGGTCAGATTTGAACTCAGGTCCTCCTGAATCCAGGGCCAGTGCTCTATCCACTGTGCCACCTAGGTGCCCCCTTTTTTTCTTTAAATCCTTCTCCTTAAGCTTGATTCTTTCTCTTCCTTCAACTCTACTCCTCCTTTTTTCACTCCCTTTAGCTTAAGGCCTTTCCTTCTCCTTTAATTTCTCATCTGCCCCAATTTTCTCTCTGGCTTTCTCCATAATTCCAAAGATATCAATTCATATGCAATTTATTTTCACTCCTTCCTCCTCTTCTCCTTTCCCTCACCCAATTAAGAAGGAAAAGAAAAAGAAAAAAAAAACCTTGTCATGTGACTTTACTTCCCTTTCAGGCTATACATTTCCTAGATGATGTTCTGAATGCCACTTCTAGTCTGTAAAATGTCTTTGTAAATACGCTCCAATCTACTTACATCCAACATACAATTCTCTATTATCCTTTGATCACTTGTAATTCTTTCCCTTTGGAAATTGTTATGTTCCCTGACTTCTAGCCATGTAGCATCACTGAAAGAATACTGGTATGAAAAAGATAGAGTTTTGAGTCAAGGAGATGCTTAGGATGACTAAAAGCATTGAAAACTTTATAAAAACAACCCAATCCATTCGTTTCCTCCTAATCAATCTTGAGCCCAGTCTCCTGTCAATGAAGGAACTATCCGAGATATATGAACAGAAAGACTAACTCCATTGGCTACCCACACAGCTCTATAGTGCATTCTAGACAAAAGGCAATTTTTATCTATTTGGATTTGTTTGTGTAGATTTTTAGGCCGATCTTTGAGAGATCAGAGATCACATAAAAGAGGCTTTGTAGTGTTCCGGGGCTCAATGTAATAATCACAATGTCTTTCAAAACAGGAATATCTGGAGGACTTCACCATTAATAAGGAATCTCTCTTCTTTGTGAATTCTACTCCATAGGCCTAGCCTATAAGAACAGCAGGCCTCTTTGGCAAAAACATGTCTCTTTGTTTTATGTCTCACTTGGTAGTGATTATCAGGGGATTGTTAGCAAGTGATCGCTGTGGTTACATCTATGAAGAACGTGTGTGATTGTAACATAATCATGGGAGAAACTTTTAGACGATATTTTGCTCTTTGAGACAAATTCTTTTCTGTAATGCCATTCATTTCCAGACCAATCTGCCTCCACACCAGCCGTGCCCTTCAACCTCCTTCCACTAGAACTCCCTGGACAGTGACTTGAGTCTTTTAACTCGGATAATTAAGTTTTCACTTTATCTTGCCCAGAACCAGGCCTTCCCATCCCTTCCCAGATATTTTGATACCACACTGCCATGAATATACCCCTCCTCTCCTTTTCAGCTCACTTTTGTGTGTTGCCTTCCACAGTTATAATGTAAGCGCTTTGAGAGCAGGGATTATCTTATTTCCTTTTATTTGCATCCCTAGCACTTAGCACAAAGCCTGGTACATAAATAAATGCTTTATCATTTAGTCATAATCAACAAATAATAAATACAGGGAGATCTTGTGTTCTCTACATGGTTCAATTTACAGAAAATATAGTCTTCTGTAGACAATTCTTTTGGAAAGCATACTTGTTTTCTTCTCATATTTTCTTTTTTTAAAATGTTATTCATATATTCTGTTTCTTACATTATCTCAATTATCTCAAATATCATTCCCATTCCCTCTCCCAAAGAACCATCTCATATGACAGGTTTTTTTAGAGAGGAAAAGAAAATCAGCACGACTGATCAATAGATTGAAAAAGAATCTGAAAACACATGAAATATAAAACACCTCCCACCTCCACAAAGCAATGGGCTGAAGTGGGGGGTATCCTCTCATATCTTTTCATTAGAGTAGTCCTGCTTGATCTTTATAATTTTATTATATTTACTTTTTAATTTATTTTTTGTTTTGGGGTTTTTTTGTTTATTATCATATTTACTTTTGATTTGTGTGTGTGTGTGTGTGTGTGTGTCTGTCTTTCCACTTACATTGTTTTAGTAACCGTGTATATTGTTTTCTGGGCTCTGCTTATTTCACTCAGCATCAGTTTATATACCTTTCCATGCTTCTCCGCATTCATCACATAGACCATTTCTTACAACACAGGAGTATTCTATTACTGTACCACAATTTGTTTAGCCATTCCCTGATTGATGGTCATCTATTTTTTTTCATTCTTAGCTATCACAAAAAGTGTTGAAATAACTATTTTCAAGTATATGGGTTCCCTGGGATATAGTAGCTTCCTTAGGGCATAAGCCACTATATCAATGTACATTTTTTTCAAATAAATTCTGTTATTATTTTATCAAGTTCTATGAAGTATCTTCTTGGTAATTTAATTGGTATAGCATTAAAATATGAATTAATTTTGTTAGTATTGTCATTTTTATCATATTGGCATGTCCTCCTCATGAGCACTGAACCTTCCTCCAGCTATTTAAATAGTTCTTTTTTCTTTAAGGAGTACTTAATTTGTAACTGAATCTATACAAGTCTTTTATGTGATTCTGTAGCTTGATCACCAGATATTTTATGCATTTTCTAGATATTTGGAATAGGATTTCCTTTTCTCTTATTGCTTCTTGAGTTTTTTATTATTATAATATAGAAATGCTATTTATTTTTTGAGCATTTCTCTTGTAGTTTGCAACTTCGCTGAAGGTATTGTCTCAATTAGTATCTTTGATTATTCTCTAGGATTTTCCAAGGAAACCATCACATCACCAGCAAATAGGGATAGTCTTATCTCCTCTTTATCTATCTTTAGGCCTTTAATTTCCTTCTCTTGTCTAAATGCTGTTCCAGAACTCTTTCTCTGTCTCTCTATCTATATATACACATATATACATATGCATACATATATTGTGTACACATGTATACATATGTACATATGTGTGTGTGTATATATATATATATATATATATATATGAAAGTGTGGGCATCCTTTCTTCATTTTCATATTTACTGGAAAAGGTTCTAGTATATCCCCATAGCATATGAAAATTTCTTTTGGCTTTAGATAGATGCTTTTTATGATATTTTAAAAGTTCTGTCTATACCTATACATTGTAGGGTTTTTAGCATAAAGGACTGCTGTGCTTTACCAAAGGATTTTTCTACAGCTATTGATCATGTGGTTTTTGAATTCCACTAGCATGCAAGACAGGGCAAGAGAGCTAAGTTACCTTAGGGTCAGTCCATGTTGTATGTGTTTGTGTGTTTAACCTTCTTTTGAGGTTTGAGAGGTTGTAAGGATCAGAGAAAATTTCTAGTCTTCTATCTTGTTGCTCCCATCACCTGCAACTTTTCTTATTTTCATCCAAAAATACATGTAGATAGTTATGATAAAAGTTCTAATGCAGTCATTGGTTATGCCATTGCCCTCTGATAGCAATGCCAACATTTGTGATTATTTTCCAGTTGTTTGCTATTTTCCTTCTTTCAAATACCTTGAGAATGAATCTCCTAATGCTTTCAAAATTGTGTCATCTCCTGCATTCATTTCTTTTGTGTGTACTTGGTCTCCTCATCTTTGTCTTCTTTAGTACCATCTACTTTATCATATTGTGCAACAGAATCTGAGGTTTTGGAATTCAGCTGTAATTGTTTCACCGTCATGGACAATAAAAATAGATTGCTGCACAAATATTAACAGACCCAATCCATTTATTTCATGTTATCTTTTCAGTTTTATTCAAAAATGCTTTTAGGGTGACCTGGGTTCGTTAGGTCTTATATCAATCTTTCAGAAAACTAGTTTTCCCTTGCACAAATATTCATAGTTTTGTGAAGTAATATAGACCTTAATTGTCCATTGTTCTCCTCTAGAATTTTTTAAATGACTCATTTTATTGATGTTTCTTGGCTTTATCTGATTGTAATTTCTTCCTTCTTACCTCCCTCCTCTGGAGTGAACTTTTCTTTTTATAAGGAAAAACAGTTAAATAAAAACATCCTACACAGTGATTGGCATCAGTACCATAAGGACGGAAGTGAGTTTCATTATCTTTTCTCCATTCCTGGAATTGGGTTCTCAGTTACTCAGTTTCACTTCCTTTTAGTGATCTTTTTATTACATTGTTGTCATAGTATATATTGTTCTTTTGGATCTGCATATTTCTCTCTTATTAGTTTATATGTCTTCCTGTGTTTCTTAGAATTCCTCTTATTCATCAATCTTACTGCACAATAAAATTCCTTTGCATTCACATTCCATAGTTTTTCCTCCTATTCTCCAATTTATTTTCAGGGTTTTTTTTTTTTTTTGCAATTACAAAGATGCTGCTGTTATGAATATTTTGGTGTATATTGTACTTTTGTTTCTATATATGACTTCTTTAGGGGTATTTGCCCAGTAGTGGGATAGTGAAATTAAAAGGTATGAATAGGTTAGTCACTTTTCTTACATAATTCTATATTTAAAGCCAGAATGGTTGGAATAGTTCAGAACTCCACCAATGATATATTCATGGGCCTGCCTTTCCTCTAACAGTTAATGTTTTCATTTTCTTTTTTTTTTTTGGTCATCTTTGCCAATTTGCAGGATGTGAGGTAAAACCTCCATATTTGTTTCAAATTGCATTTTTCTCACAATTGGAGAGTATCTTCAAATGTTCCTTTATGGTTTGAAATATTTTTTAATGTTCATATCCTCTCAATTTGTGTCAATTTCCTATGTGATTTGGTTTCAGACTTTTTCGGTGATATTTGGCACACTTTTCCTACTCTACAGTTTCCTTTCTTCCTTCCTTCCTTCCTTCCTTCCTCCTTCCTTTCTTCCTTTTTTTGGTGGGGCAATGAGGGTTAAGTGACTTGCCCAGGGTCACACAGCTAGTAAGTGTTAAGTGTCTGAGGCCACTTTTGAACTCAGGTCCTCCTGACTCCAGAGCCAGTTCTCTATCCACTACACCACCTAGCTGCCCCCCCCCTGTATTTTTCTTTTTAATCTGTCTTCAGTTACTGTATTCATGCAAAAATTCTCTTCTTTTATGGAATCAAAATCATTAATTTTGTCTTTTAGAATTCCCTCTGTCCTTTGTTTTATTAAAAAATAATTCTTTGTTAGCCATAAATCTCAAACATATATGCCTTTATTCTCTTCTAATTTTTTAATGGTGAGACCATTTCATGTATCCCCTTGAGCTTATTTTTGTGTATGGTATAAGATGTTGATCTATACCTAATTTCTTCCCAACTGCTTCCCGGTTTTCTCAGCAGTTACTGTCAAAAAGAGAGTCCTTCCTGCAATAATATATGTGCTTAGTTTTTATCAAGAACTGAGATATCATTTCCAATTACATTTGTTTCTTGTCCGTGACTTTTTCCAAATTAGTTTATATCCTAAACTGGTGTTGCTTCTGTAATTTTCTGCTTGGCAAAAACATCAAGAGTTTCTTATTTAATATGGTTCCTGGCCTCCTGTGACCGACTTGCTGTGGAAATAGCCATAACCTGTATCTATTTCTTTTCCTTTATTAATTTCATACTTTGGGGCCATCAATAGTTGGGTTTTTTTGGGTTTTTTGGTTTTTTTTTTAGTGAGGCAATTGGGGTTAAGTGACTTGCCCAGGGTCACGCAGCTAGTAAGTGTCAAGTGTCTGAGGCCAGATTTGAACTCAGGTACTCCTGAATCCCGGGCCAGTGCTCTATCCACTGAGCCACCTAGCTGCCCAATTGTTGTTGTTTTTAACTATCTTCATCCTCTCTTCAAATCTGGTGTTGGTTTTGGCCTTTCTTCTAACTAGTCAATTATCTAACTGAAAAGAGATAGATGATTTGGAAATGACACAGCAATAATCAATCATTTCCCTGCCTAAGATATAATCAACTTTATTTGTACCTTTCATTAATCTACTTCCCTTTTTTCCACTATCAATAGTTTGTTAGAATAGGTGAAGTTGGAGCGGTTGTGATTGTGTACAGTGTCTTCTCTTATCTTTGAAGCTGGCATTGGCTCTGTCTACAGCAGTCTAACAAGTGAATGGTTCAACTGTACATAGACAGCTGGTTTGTAAATGATTGATCAATATACATCAGAGACTAGTCATTTCCTGTCTTGTGAAGTTGGATTCAATTTAATTTATTTTATTTTTCTTTCACCCATTTTTCAGCATCCCTGAATGTAATTACATGGTCTGGGAGAAAGTGAGACAAATGTCACCAACTTTTTCATTCTACAAGCATCTTGTACTTGCAATTTGCATAGACCAGAGGATGAAGGAAATTAGAAGTCTACCCAACCCATATGCTATCCATGCCTGTGGTGTGAAGGGAATGTGAGATTGCTTTCAACATGGAAGGGGGAGGAAAAATGCTTAGGGAAGCTTCTAGGAAGAGGTGGATCTTGAAGGATCCTGGTAGATAATTTGTTTCTAGAGATTTTTGCTTATTCTGATTTAACAAAAGATCCAACCAGTAGATTTTATAAAGGGTGTCTTTGTTAGGGAAGTGATTGTGAAAGGAATACCTTGTGTGCCAACAGTGGGATTGAATCTACTAAGTAACTCCACAAAACTACAAAATGCTAACAACTTTCAGGAACTACCAACCTAAGCTGAAAACTGGCCAGCAGCCTCAGAGAGAACATCTAATAGCTTATTACAATAGTCCAGCTTGGCGTTTTTATAATTATACTCAATGTCTTCTTGTCTTCATTCTTTTTTCCCCTTCATTCTTTTTTTTTTTTTTGTGAGGCAATTGGGGTTAAGTGACTTGCCCAGGGTCACACAGCTAGTAAGTGTTAAGTATCTGAGGCCGGATTTGAACGCATGTACTCCTGACTCCAGGGCTGGTGCTCTATCCACTGCGCCACCTAGCTGCCCCCCCTTCATTCTTTTAAAATACTTGTTGGTTTTTAACACCAACTATCTAACAAATCCGTGTTCTGACTTGCACACACACAACAGTTTGGAGATTGATTTTCAAATTAGTTGTTTAAAATGATAAATTTTATGAAGGAAACAAATGCTTACCAAAAGCCTCCTATGTGCCAAGCACTTTACAAATATTCTCATTTGATCTTCACAACAACCCTATGATGTAGGTGTGCTATTATTGTCACTCCCAGTTTACAGTTAAGGAAATTGAGGCACACAGAGGTTAGGTAACTTGCTCAGGCTCACACATCGAGGAGGTGGGGCTAGATTTGAGCTCAGATCTTTTTGACTCCAGGCCCCATGAACTATCCACTGCACCCCTTAGTTGCCTCTATTGGTAAGCAGTTATTTCCCATTTGTTAAGTGTAATACCTAAGGCCTCTACCACTCATGAGTCCCCTGAAAGCTATCTCAAGTTCTAGACACTCTGGAGGTCATAATCCTCTTGGAACCATAGTTCTTGAGCCCCCAAAGATATTTACTTTTACTAGCCATTCTGTGGGCACACTTAGTTCAAATACCATAGCAGTACAAACAATAGTAGAACATTCCCTCCTATTATAAACCTTGAACTCACTCTTCCACAAATAGAAACACACACACATAAACTCACTGAGAAGAGTGAACCTGTGTAAGGATGACACATGGAGTATACATCCATTAGGAACACAGGGCTACCAAATATAGTTTGGGGGCAACTCATGTGCCCGATGTGGCAGAGCTGTTGATATTTTTTGTTGATGTGATCATACTACTTGCTCTCTGCTGGGTCTACTCTCTACCAGGCATTGTCCTCTGACAGTTCTTGCTTGGCACTGCCTCTTAGCTGCTCCCTACAGGTTGATGCATCTACATGATTCCCCATTGGTTATCTTATGTCCACTACAGCTAATCTTTAACCCTCCAATGTGAGCAGACTTATGGCACAGTCAAAAGAATGTTAGACTGAGAGTCAAGAAAAACTTGTGTTTGAAGCTACCCTCAGATACTTTCTAGTTGTCTGAATCTGGGCAGGTCACTTAACCTGTGTCTACCTTAGTTTACTCATCTGTAAAATGGTAATAATAATAATAATACCTTCCTCAAAGAGTTGTGAGGATAAAATGAGATAACATTTGTAAAGCAATTTGCAAACCTCAGAACACTTATAAACATGTGCTTTTATTATTGCTATTAATTATCATTATTATTGTTACTGTATCCAATATCCTCTAGAGATACTGTCGTTAGTGAACCTGTCCCCTACAGGGAGAGCTTACAGCTATTTCAGCCAGCTTCCATGGCTTTTTCTTTTATCTTCTTTATTGTCTTTGGACGAATTGATTGGATTGTTTTTGTCAGGCCCACCTGCAACTCTGGCCTGAATTCATAGAGGATGATCTCCAAAGTTCTCTTCTACTGGGGAGTACTGCAGCCTTCCTTAATCAGCTATCTCAGCCAATGGTGATGAAGGTCTTCCCCTCAACCAGGCCTCTCACAAAAGGCCTGCTCTTTGGCACACACCTGCTCTTTGAATTGTTCTTTTAAATTTCTCTTATTATCTTCTCTGAGTTCAATTCGCATCTGACATGATCAAAAATCCATTTTAGTTCTTAATTCTAATCATATCCCCCTTGCTGAGGCAATCATTCCCAAGGCTTTAACTTTCTCAAACAGAAAAGCTACTGAGAGTAAAACTACAGTGAGGAAACTGCTTTTTAACTTTTCTTTCATGTTCCTCTGGTCTATGCATATGAAAAGGATAAGACTGACTGGAGAAGACTAAAAAGGTTGGTGTCTTTTGTCTCACTTCCTGCAACCCCTCTAGCAATAAATCACAGCCTGTATGTAGTCTTTTTACATAAGATATAGTCCATTTCATTTGGGGGTTCCTATTCTTAAAAAAAGCATTCAATGCATACTGCTATAAGGCTTTGAGGTAGTTTGCTAATTTTTGGTCTCTTTCTTGAACTATACTTCCATAGATAGATAGATAAATAGATGGATGGATGGATGGGTAGATGCATGGATGACAGATAGATGGATGGATGGATGGATGAGTGGGTGGGTAGGTGGGTGAATGATAGAGATGATAGAGAGATGATAGAGAGAGAAATAGAGAGATGATAGGTAGGTAGATGATAGAGAGATAGATGGTAGATAGATTGAAAGATGATAGGTAGATAGATAGAGAGATAGATAGATTGATCGATCTAGATGGTGCAGTGGATTGAATACTGGCCCTGAATTTGGGAGGAGCTGAGTTCAAATCTTACCTCAGATGCTTACTAGCTGTATGACTCTGGGCAAGTCACTCAACCCTTATTGCCTTAAACATCCAGGGACATCTCCAGTCATCCTGCTGTATATCTTTGTTCTCTTTGAGAACAAAGGACAAACAACAACAACAAGATAGACAGATAGTTAGATGTTTGTATATATGTAATATATATATGCACACTCATATATACATAAATAAACAAATATGTATATATGAATGCATATTCACACACACATATATTTGACTTTTTTTCCTATGCCCAGATTTGCATTGATATCAATGAGAATTAGTGTACATGATCATATTAATTCTGCCACTGTTCCTGAATGGAGTGTATCAGTCTACTCCCCTTTGACCTCAGTTACCATATGTCATCCTGTAACATTGATACATCTACTTTTTAGGCATTGGATAAGGATCTCACATTTAGAATGCCAGCAGCTAAATTAATCTTCATAAACAGACCAAAAGCTGTGTTATTCTTAGCACTCTTCTGCTACTGCCATTTCAAAAGCAGAAGAGGAGAGACACAATGGAATGGAAGTTGGGCTTTTTAAAATTTTACTTCATGGGTTGCCATGATTGAAGACTTATTCACCAAGTGGCCAGGTTACTGGTAATGAGCTTCTCTACACTGAGCTAGACTGGTCTTCAGAAAGTACACAGGCTCTAAATCTTGATACAACCTGCCAGAGTTTGCTATCTGTCATTAAAGCCTTTAGGAACACTGTATAACCCCACCACTATAAGAGGGTTGATTTGAGAGATAGTCTGGTGTAGAGAAGAGAAACTGGACTTGGGGTCAGAAGACCTGAATTCAAATATATTTGCAAATAGGATTTTCTCCTTATTGAATAACTACACTAGCAAAGGCAAATCACTTAACCTTTCTCTATACTAGTTTCCTCTTCTATAACACAGGAATAATAATACCTATACTTCCATCCTTACTGGATCATTATAAGGAAAATGCTTTGAAAACTGTTGGGAACTATAGAAATGAGACAAATCCACTGTTATCGTTTTTAAAATTCCCTCAGCTGTTTTTTTATCTTAAAAAAGGAATTATTTTAATTCCATCCTTAAATTAGATTCTTGCTAAGAAGGTAGTTTTTGCTAGTACAGCTGACCAACCAACCTCTTCTGTATATTTTGCAACATTGAAGTAATATATGAGAACGTGATGCTATATTTTCTGTTACCTGAAATGGGGAAAAGGGGAAATCAAAGAATGATGTACAAGAAATGCTGTTTCTCTGTCCTTATATAACAAGGGGGAAATAATCCAATCCTGCTCATCTTAATATTACTGGAGTAAACAGTTTTTGAGGGGGAAAAGTAGACCTCAAAGCTCTTGGGGTTGGAAAAAATACTCCACGGTCTTTTATTTTTTCCTTCTGTGGGTTTGTTCTGTAAATTGTGTGTGAGACAAGTATGAAGAACAGGGATGTTAGACTAATTACTTGTCCTCAGATATTTGGTTAACCGCTCTAAATAACCCACATACAGTAGCATTCGTGCAGAATGAAGTTCTGCCCTTTAGGCAGGATTAACTGTTGAAGTCTCTTGTTTCATCAATTAAAATTTTTTTATTCCAATATTTGTACTTTTCCATTTAGGATAAAGGCATATTCTTCTTTTGTGGCAGCATATAAATAGCATGGCATTTCTCTGATTCAAGTCCTCATCCTTCCTGGGTTAGGTTAGATTTATACCAATATTAATTATCATGATTACTCATCTGTTATCATTTACAGGATGAGAGAAAGAAATATCCTTACTTCTCTGTCTCAAATCTTAATTAAGCATCTTTTTTTTTCAAGAGTTATGCCTTTGGTTCTTACCAGTAGTTTGAGTTGGTAGGGTGGGAGGGAAAGTAAGACTTCTTTTTTGAATGACTCTTCACTCTCAAAATGCAGATATTCCAAGGTGTAGTATCACATGTGATCATTAGAAACATCTGCAAACATTTACATTCTTACAGTGTAAAAGACCCTGTTTTGGGGACTGGAGATACAAAGTTAAATTAAATAGTCCCGCTCTTCAAAGAGTTTACAGTATATTGGAAAGATACAACATGTACACAAATGTTTTACAAAGTTATTGAAGATAGATAGGGGTAGGCTTCATGGAGAGAAGGCACTTGATTAGAGAGCCTTAAAGGAGGACAAAGATTTTGAGAGGTGAAGAGGTAGGGCATACCAGGTATAAGTCCTGGGCAAATGTGTAGAGGTGGGAAATGATATAGTGAGTATGACTGGAATGTAAAATCCATGAAAAGATTAGTTTGGTATAAATTTGGAAAAGTAGATTTGAGTCAGATTGCAGAAAGCTATAAATGCTAGATGAGGCATTTGTATTTTACTAGTAGACTGTAAGTAACTTGTTTATAGGTAGCAGCTATTTCATTTTTGTCTTTCTGTACCTAGCACAGGACCTGCCAACAATAGGTGCACTAGAGTGTGCTAGTTCTTTCTTCAGTTGAACTGCGATTTGGTCTTCTTCCTACATCCCCCTGACTCATGCATGTTCTTTTGATTAAATTAATCTCCCTGACTTTCCTGATTGCTGTTTTACTTTTTTCTTTGGTAAATATGCTTGCTTGTTATTCATGATTGTCTTTTGTGTGATAAGTGTATGATGGGAGGGAAGCCAAGCTGGCAGAGATTAAGCTAACCATTACCTTCTAGGTAGAACTGCCTCTCCGTGTCCCTCTTCTGCCCCTCCAGCAAACTGTGCCCCTAGACTGCAAATATCTAGTGTGTAATAGATATCATTCCAGCTTAATACCCATCTTGAAAATAGGAAGGCATAGGAGTGAGTTCTCAGCTACTGTTCTCTTCTAACATTGAAGTCATAGGTGGAAAAGAGGCTCTTCAGAAGTAAAGAACTCTGTAAATTCTTACAACACACCAGCCAAATGGTCTTTTTTATACAATTCTTCATTGTTATATTTATTTTATGGATTTTAACTTCTTGATGCCCTGATAGCCAATTTCTCTAAGATCCTGCACATGCACCCCAAGAATTCTTTGACTATGCTGAATGAATACCCCTGCTTAGATCCTTGATCTTCAAAGTGGGGGCTGCACAGCTCCAATGGTATGGGTCATAACCCCACAGCATGATCTCAAGAGCTGGAGAGTAGGAAGATAGGTTATATCCCACCTTCTCACTGATGGTCAACCTTGGGGTTTGTCTCCAACACAAGCACGCCACCCTTTCAAACAGCACTGCCCTTATCTGCCCTTCCCCAGAACTGACTTCTTATGGTTATCACTTATTACAAGCTCCCAACCTTTTCCTTTCAGCCCCAAGTACTGGTCCCTCAAGGCAAACCATGACCTGGTCACTCACAGCAGTTGTGCAGATGCTATTGGGAATATCCCCCTTTCTTCAGTGTACCAACAACCAATATCCCCCAACCCCCACCATCACCTCTTGGCTGCAGAAATCACCTTTTGTTGGCAGCTTTTGTACTCCTGAGACTTGAGTAGTGAGTAAGAGCCCAACCCTAATCAAACCCTCCTTTTGTTTTGTTAGGACACAATGAAAAGTGTATCCATGAACAGAGATGAATGGGTTGTGATCTGCATGGCAGATTTCATTGTGATTTCCTCTCTACCCCAACCCAACTCTTCTTCAAACTCATCTACTTCTGCTGAGGTCCCCACTCTTCTTCTGGTCTCCTAGATTTTCATTGTCCTCATGACCTTTGATTACTGACTCAGCTAAAACTTCTCTCTTCAAAGTTATCAATGACCCTTTAATAGCCAAATCCGAAGGCCTTTCTCTTAGTCCTCATCTTTTTTTTTTTTTCTGTCTAAAGTATTTGATCCTATTGACTACCCTCTCATCCTAGGTAATTTATCCTTTCTGAATTGCTAAAAACAACATTAATGTCATCTATAAAAACTCATATCTGAATACTTTTTTTAAAAATTGGAAACTGAATTTTCTAACCTGTTAAAAAATCTTCCAAATGAAGAGTTTCATCGGATTTTGAACACATTTGTTATATAGATATCTAATATTAGATACATATATATTATATATAATGTAGCACCAACCTATTTGTTATATAGATATCTAATATTAGATACATATATATTATATATAATGCAGCACCAACCAATTAGTTTGCACAACTTACAGTCTACTAGTAAAATACAAATGCCTCATCTAGCATTTATAGCTTTCTGCAATCTGACTCAAATCTACTTTTCCAAATTTATACCAAACTAATCTTTTCATGGATTTTACATTCCAGTCAGACTCAATATATCATTTCCTACCTCCGCACATTTGCCTAGGATGTATACCTGGTATACCCTATCTCTTCCTCTTTACCTCTCAAAATCTTTGTCCTCCAATGATTCTGGTGTAACAGATAGACAGTCTTAGGGCCAGGAAGACATGGGTTCCAGTCCTGACTCGACCCTGCATGTTGCCCTGGGCAAGTCACTTAACCTGGAAGTATTCTAGGCAATACTCTAAGACTAAAAGTTGTATTGGTATAAGAAGTTTCTTCATCTGGAATGCCAGTGAAATTACTGGTTCATTCCCTATTCCTAATCCATCCCATTCTCTTCCTCCAGCTCAATTCTGGTCCCAGCTCAATTGTCCATGCAAGGCTTTTTATTTTTGACTGGGGCCATGATTTCACTGGTGGGAAGACATAAGAAGAGTGGGAATTGGTTGGCACTCAAATATAAAATCCTTAGGGCAGTTTGAAAACAATTTGATGAGAGGTTGATAATCTGCAAGATCATATTGTGCTTAGTCAGAAGTGGTCAGAGTTTGTTGTAATCACTGCAGGAATGTCAAAATCATTATGCGTCTAATCATGACAGTTTCAAATTGCTGAAGAAACAAACCTATAATGCCTCAAACATCTATGTGCTTTTTATCACAGAGGGAAAATAAATTTGTAACATAACTGGACAATCAGTTACTGCTTGAGGTCATTAATTTTTTTTTTTAGTAGGAACCCATTAGACTATTGTTGTAAACTCCCTAAAGAGTTTAAATCAGTAAGTGATAATCACTTCACTAATACTGCCTCTCCCTCCCTCTCTCTCTCTCTCTCTCTCTCTCTCTCTCTCTCTCTCTCTCCAAGATATAGATTCTAAAGGAACAACAAAAACAAGACACGAACTGTGTTTTCAATAAGAAATTCACGTGTTCTAGTTCATTTTAAGATACTGTATTATTTCAAGTAAGCCATGATTTCCTGTGTATAAGAAAACACAAATAGTAGGCAATTAACTTTGAGTGATAGGCCTGGTTGGCCACAAGGACCAATTTGGGGGAGTAACTTCTGGTTAAATTTTTTTTCAAAAGAACAATAACATCAGGTCCAATGAAAGGACCACACATGTTTCCTTTTGTTGGCCTTTCAGGAACTGGCACATCTTGAGTACTGTATAGTTTATAAACATGATTTTAGTAGAAAAACCCCCTTTTTACATTTTAATAACACCTCAGCCTTGCAAGAATTAGCTTTTTTAAATATTTGCTTGATGGAAGCAGTTTTTACATTATTTTGCTGTTCTTAACTTCTCTCTGCTAATCTGTCTAGTGCAGTAGCCTCCAAACTTTTTGACCTAACATGGTTACCAGTAACACATTTTTGATCATTTACCCCCATAAGTATATATATGTATATGTATATGTATATGTATATGTGTATGTGTATGTATATGTGTATATATATACACACCTATATATGTATATATAACATATATATTTATAAATTATATACATATACAAATATTTGAATGATCATGTACATTATGAAATTTAAACAAGATAGAAATTCAAAAAGGATAAGATGGAGATGAAATATTTGTGGTGGTTGTTAAGTTGTTTTTCAGTCATGTCCAATTCTCTTTTGTGATTTTCTTGGCAGAAATAATGAAATGGTTTGCCATTTCCTTCTCCAGCTCATTTTACAGATGAGGAACAGAGACAGGGTTTAGTGACTTGTTCAGGATCACACAACTGTTAAGTGTCTGATACTGGATTTGAACTCAATGTGTCTTCCTGATTCCAAGCCCAGTGCTCTATCTACTATGTTACCTAGATCCTAGTCAAAAGGAAGTAGACTGGAATTTATTAAATAGAAAGGTGATATGGTCAATCCTACTCTTTAGAAAAAATCGCTTGCATGAAGGAAAGACTGGAGTAGGGAGCTACATGAGATCAGGAGATCCATCAGGAGGCTACTGTAAGAGTCCAAAGGGAGGGGCAGCTAGGTGGTGCAGTGGATAGAGCACTGGCCCTGGATTCAGGAGGACCTGAGTTCAAATCTGACCTCAGACACTTGACACTTACTAGCTGTGTGACCCTGGGCAAGTCACTTAACTCCCATTGCCCTGCAAAAAAAAAAAAAAAGAGTCCAAAGGGAGATGATGAGGGCCTTCATTAGGGAGGTGAATGCATGAATGTAGGTAGAGAAGGGGACAGCTGTGAGAGATGTCTTGGATGTAGAAAGGATCTTAGCAACTGATTGGATATGTGAGATGAAGGAGAGGGAGAAATCATCAGTGGTAGAGGTTGAGTTACAACTTCTCTGAGGGAAAAGAGGAGATTGGGAACTTTCAAAATGAAAGGAAGGGGCAGAGTGAAAGAGCATTGGGGGATACCAGTGGGCGTGGTTGTGTTAGAGACAAGCCCCTTGACTAAGAAGAGTGATAGAAGAATGAGGTAATAATGGTAACAATAATAGCTAGCATTTTATGTTAGTTCCTTTGCACTTTACATATATTACTTCATTTGATCCTCACAATGACCCTGGCAGTAGATGTTATTATCTCCATTTTTCAGATGAGGAAACTAAGGATAAGACAAGTTAAGGGACTTACCGAGGGTCATACAGCTATTAAGTATATGAAGCATGATTTGAACTCAGGTCTTCCTGACACCAGCTAGGTGCCATGTCCCTCCCTCCCACAATCCAATATTGGTAGATCATGCGCCACCCCCCCCCCAAAACTTGTCTTGGGGTCAGGCCAATGTTCTTCCTTTTTAAGTATCCAGCTAATTTGTTTGTTTAGCTTCTGCATCTTGTAATACCGTGCCTTTATTCCTTGTCCTTCCCTAATGTCCCAGGTCTTTTTCTTTTCTTGTGTAAGTCTCAGAATTGTCCTGCCATCTCCTTCTAAGACTGTGATTTAAACAACCTTAAATTTGCGACCCTTTCATTTTGTTGTCTGGAGTATGCTCTGTCTCTGTGCTCTCCAGATTGATCCCAGAGCTGTGTAATAAACATCATTTTCGCTGAGCAGTGAAAAAAAATTCTGCTTTTCCTTCTCTTTCCACCCTGGGTCCATCATTACTCATTCTCTGGTAAAGGAGAACTGGATTGCTGAAAATTTTGGAGGTTTGCAAACAAAGAACTGTGGGTTTATTCATTATTCCCAAGCAATATGTTCATTGCTGAACTTTGAAAGTCTAGGAACTAAACTTGAGAACAACTTGGTTTCTCCCCTCCTACCCAGCTTCCCTGCCAAAGGAAGGATTGCTGAATCCAACCTCCCCCATGCCGTTTGTCTCAGTTAAGCCCAGTGTTCTTATGAGTCAGCTGTTGGAGGGATACTTATGCTAACTGTAGGAGAAAGGGGGAAAAACAGTGATTAAATGCCCCCTGGCATAAAGCAAACAAAACCCTGTGACTCAAATCCAAAGCATTGAAAAGCTTGGAGAAAATTGGGTGGATACATTAAGTGCTTTCCCAATTTTCTGTGTATATATTCATCATTGAGTTTAACATCCTCTATATATATGAATCAATAAGTAGCTAGCTCATGTTTAATCATCAGATCAAACATAATCATGTCATCATGGGCTTACAGTGTCAATACACATCCCTTTTTCTGAGCCAGACTGAAGACCCACCAGGGAGCAGGGTCCCTGAAATTAGAAGAGATCTTGATTCATATACCATCTCTGGTGCTTTCTACCTGTGTGACCTTGGACAAGTCACTTCCTGTTTCCTCACCTGTAAAATCAAGGGGCTGAACTTTATGACCCCTATGATTCCTTCCAGCCTTAAATATAGTAACCTTGCCTGAGAGTTCCATATTCTAGGTCACTTTTCCTAATTTCATCTCCTATTGTCTCCCTATCAGTCTTCCTAGGGGCAGGGAGGCCAATTAGGAGGTTATTTCTATAATCCAGGAGAACTACAAGGAGGAAATATTTGTATATGTCCTCATATGAGCATACTTTAAAGAAATTGAAGGTTTGGTTCCAGGCCACTGTAATAGAGTGAATATCACGAGGGCAGCTAGGTGGCGCAGTGGATAAAGCACCAGCCCTGGATTCAGGAGGACCTGAGTTCAAATCTGGCCTGACACTTGACACTTACTAGCTGTGTGACCCTGGGCAAGTCACTTAACCCTCATTGCCGGCCCCCCCCCCCAATAGAGTGAATATCATCATAAAGCAAGTTTCACAATTTTTTTAAATTTCCCAGTGCATGTAAAAGTTATGTTCATACTATATTTTAGTCAATTAAGTGTGCAAAAGTGTTATGTCTAAAAAAAACCATTGTAGATACCTTAATTTAAAATGTTGCTAAAAATGCTAACCATCGTCTAAGCCTTCAGTGAGTTTTAATCCTTTTGCTGGCAGAGGGTCTAGACTCGGTGTTGATGACTGCTGACTGATTAGGGTGGTGGTTGCTGAAGGTTGGGGTGATTGTGACAGTTTCTTAAAATAAGACAACAATGAAGTTTGCCCTATTGCTTGACTCTTCCTTTCACTTGAACATTTAGAGGCCATTGTAGGGTTGTTAATTGGCCTAATTTCAATATTGTTTCTCAGGGAATAGGAAGGCCCAAGGAGAGGGAGAGAGATGGGAAAACAGTCCACCAGTGGAGCAGTCAACATATACATCTATCAAAAACTTTTCTATCGGGGCAGCTAGATGGTGCAGTGGATAGAGCACCGGCCCTGGAGTCAGGAGGACCTGAGTTCAAATCCAGCCTCAGACACTTGACACTTACTAGCTGTGTGACCCTGGGCAAGTCACTTAACCCCAATTGCCTCACTAAAAAAAAAAAAAACAAAAAAAACAAAAAAAAAACTTTTCTATCTTATATGGAAATGGTTCGTGAAGCCTCCAAACAGTTACAATAATAACATAAAAAATCACTGATCACAGATCAGTATTACAGATAAAAGAATAATGAGAAAGTTTGAAATATTATCAAAAAGAATGACCAAAATGTGGCATAGAGACTTGCTGTGAGCACATGCTATTAGAAAAATTGGTGCTAATAGATTTGCTCAACCCATGGTTGTCACAAACCTTCTTTTGTAAAAAAAAAAATGCAATATCTGCCAAACACACTATCTACAAAGTATGACAAAGCGAAGTGTAATAAAATGAGGTCTGCCCATGTATGCTTTGTATATATACCTGTTGTCTCTATCAGCCTATAAATACCATGTGGGAAGGTCTGTATGGTTTTTTGGTTTCTCTAGTGCTTAACACAAAGTCTGACCCTTAGCAGGTGTGTATTAATGTGTGCCAATTGATTGAGAAAGGGTTTATCATATTCCACCACCATTTTCCATTCTATTATCTGTACTTTTCATATCCCATGTGGTGACACCAGAGTAGTTTTAAATTTGCTGTGAAGTTTCTGCAAGTGCCTCACCTGCATTTTTCTTCCTTCCTCATTTGTTTATTTGTAGTTGTATCAGCAGCAGCAGTAGTGGTAGTAGTAGTGATGGTGGTGGTGGTGGTAGTAGTAGTAGTAGTAGTAATCATTTATATCGCACTTTAAGGTTTATTGCAAAGCAGCTATGTATTTTATCCCATTTGATCCTCACAATAACCCTGTGAAGTAGGTTCTGTTATTATCCCTATTTTACAGATGAGGAAACTGATGGAATTTGAGACCAGGTCTTCCTGACTCCAGGTGAAAAACTATAAAGCTAAGTTTTCTCATCCGAGTCACTTATGTGTATCTTTATCTGTGTATCTATCTATGTATATCTATGTATCTATCATCTATCTATCATCTATCTATCTGTGTCTGTCTGTCTATCCATCCATCCATCCATTTATCCATCTATCCATCCACTCATCTATGTGTGTATGTGTATATATGTATGTATATATAATAAAAATAAACATAAATGAAAACAAATATTCATATATATGAATACACACATGTGTATTTGTATATTTATGTTTTCTTTTCTTTTTATTTATGTATGTTATATATATTTAATCTCACAACTGATAAAATTAAATACTGATCTATATTGCAATTTAGTAATTCAGTAGAAGAAATAAGGAAGATTTCTCTAAAGCATCTAGTCATATATTTATTTATGGAAGCCTATGGATCAGCAAAGGAAAATTAATTATTTCATTCCAAATGAGGAGGGCTTACCAGAACCATTTGTCTATTGTAGGAAGTCAAATAAACATGGTTAGCTTGTTTGCAGTTCAGGAGGAAATAGTGTACTTACTCAAAACTGGATTCTTTCTAACCTTGCTGTGCCCTTTAACAGAGTAGAGCAAGAATAAAGTATTGTTGCAGGAATTGTGGATCAGAGTGAAACTTCCTGAAGCTATCTTGGCCCACAGCAGTTTTCTTGTCTTGTAGAAAATGGGCATTGTTGTATTAGCCAATCGGGCTACAGTGGAATCCTCTGACAGTACCAGCTTGGCCCTAGACCAGACTCTGAGAACCTGGGAAATGAATATCTGAGTGTGTAAGCAGCTTCACAATGGAGTCATCTGGCTAGCACAGAAAGTCCTCAGAAAGCCAAGCTCATCTGAACAGTGCACCCCACACCTGACTTCCTCATTCTATGCCCCCAGGCTTTTGCATAGATCTCTCTTCTCCCTCTGAAATGCCCTCCTGCCTCCTTTCAGAATTGGCCCCTTCCAAAGCCAGCTCAGAGTATACGGGAAGCCTGGTTTATTCACCTGACTTGTGTAAGAGAGAATCACTTATGTAAGTGGAAGATCAGTTATTCTTACACTCACTCACTTCCTTTACACCCTTATGTATTCTATTTGCCTTATCCTAGTCATTTACACTGTTTGCTGTCAAATAATGTCTCATTTGATCCTCACAACAATCCTGTGAAGTAGCTGATGTTATTATCCCCATTTAACAGGTGAGGAAACTGAGGCAGAAAAAGGTTAATGTCTTGCCCAGGGTCACATCGATAGTAAATTGTCTGAGGTCAAATATGAACTCAGGTATTCCTGATTCCGGGACCAATGTACCACCTAAGTGCTCTACTATAAAGTGTTAAGTGACTTGTCTGGGGTCATACAGCCAATATACGTGGTCCTGCCTTGCCTTGCAAATAGCAAGCACTTAATAGACAAGTATCTAATAAAATCTTTATTAGATACTTTGGTACTTCTTGATTGTCCCTTTCTAGTTTTGTTACACCTTACTGTGCTGGCTGCCATGCATTTGCTATTCGCTGTGCGGGATGTTCTATCTCCCAACTCTGAGAATTTTCCCTGGCCTGGAATTCCTTTCCTCCTCATCCCCACCTCCTTCCTGGCTTCTCTGGCTTTCTTCAGGCCTTTCCTGGTCCTCCTCCATGCTGATAATGCATGATAATGAGAATCCCTTCTGAGATTGTCCCCAATTTATCCTACTCATATCTCATCTGTATGTTGTCTGACTGTTATACTCCCCATTGGACTGTGAGATCCTTGAGAACAGGGACCATCTTTTGCCCTTTTTTGTTTCCCTAGTGCTTAGCACAGTGCCTAGCACATAGTTGGTGCTTAATCAATGTTTATTGATTGACTACTTATCTTGCTTGTCATTATAATGAGGTTTTTAGTTTTATAACTAGATAGTAACTCCCTAAAGGTTCAGGACCATGGTCAATAGATAGATAGATAGAGATAGAGAGATAGAGATATACAGGTAGAAATAGAGATAGAGATTATATATATATATATTTAATCACCTTCATATTGTAAGTTCACTGAAAAGTTCAATAGTCAGTCCAGGGAAAAATTCTTCATAAATGTTCATCAGCTGAAGTAGCACCTGTTCCATGTGGTAAGCCACAGATGGGTGAATCAGTCAGAATCAGGGGATCATTTACTGAGAGTCCCAGGGGGCTTTCTGTGCTAATTCAGAAGGCATGTTGCTTGCCTTCAATACAGAGAAGGGCAATGGGATTGGTGAAGATCCCTGAATCTATGCCATATAAAATGATCTGAAGGAACTGGAGGTATTTAGCATGGAAATGAGCTGACTCAGGGACACGATAACTAATATTTTGGAGACTTAAAAAGGGATTAAGCTTTTTCTGCTTGGCCCCAGAGGGCAGAACTAGTAGCAATGGGAGGAAGTTACAAAGAGACAAACTTAGACATGATGTAAGGAAAAACTTCCTAACAATTTAGAGTCACCCAAAAGTGTCATGGGTTCCCACAATAAGTCATGACAACAATTATGATTATAATCAAAATAATAATCACTAACAACGACAGAGCTCTTTAAGGTCATCTCATCTGGTCCTCATAAAATCCTGTGTGGGAAATGTTACTATTATCCCCATTTTATAGAAGAGGTGACTGAGGCTGAGAAAGTTTAAATGACTTGCCCAGTGTCACACAGTCTGTTAGTGTCTGAGTCAGGATTTGAATTCAGGTCTTCATGTCTCTCTTCATTGGAATTCTTTAAGCAAAGGCTGAATGACCACTTCTTGGGTAAATTGAAGCAGGGATTCTTTTAAACTTATGTATTAGACTTAATAGTTTCTGAAATCCCATCCAACTCTAAAATTCTGTAAAGGAACTGATTATATGTATATATACATGCATATACACATACATATGTATATATACACATATACATGTATCTATGTATACACATGTGCCAGGCCTGGAGTCAGGAAGATTCATCTTTGTGAGTGCAAATCTGGCCTCAAACACTCACTACACAACCCTGATCAAGTCGCTTAATCCTATTTGCCTCAGTTTCCTCATCTGTAAAATGAGCTAGAGAAGGAAAGGGCAAACCCCTGCAATGTCTTTGCCAAGAAAACCTCAAATGGGGTCACAAAGAGCTAGACATGACTAAAATGACTGAAAAACAATAACAAATATATATGTGTGTATACTATATATAGACACATACATAAACACATATATGCAAAAATATACATCTATATGAATATATACATACACATACATGCATACATATATACATACATATGGGGAAATAATCATATAATTGGAAACTTTCAAAACTTTCTTTTGCAGTTCCTCTGTCTTCCCTCATTCTCCTCTCACTGTCTTGTTCCCCATTTTGACCTCTGTTTCCGCTTTCAGAGCTGAGAAATGGATATTATTGATTTAGCCCCTCTTGAACTGACAGAGGACAGATGACCATCTTAAGCACTGCCTAGCTACTCATCAGTAATTTATCCTCTTAGAAGGACAGAGAACCACTATACCTGTTGGGTCATCTTTAGCTCAGCTGCTACCTAGAGGATGACCCAACAGGTATAGTGGTTCTCTGTCCTTCTAAGAGGATAAATTACTGATGTCTTTTGTGAGCTAAGAAAATATTACCAGATTTGGCCACAGGTGGACAAAAATGGATTATAATCTCACACAGTTATGATGGGAAACCCTTGTGCTTCTAAATTTATCTTATGTGCTAGTAGACACATGGGAGGTTATTTTTTTCCTTTTGAAAATCTTAGATAAGAGAAGAAGGTTCCTGTTTTGTACACATATCACTTTAGAAGCAATCAGAGACTCCTTCTTTGGTTACAAGAGTGGAAACCCCCTCTTTGTTAATGACTAAGATGGGCAGCCTGCCCTGAATGTGTGGGAGCTCTGGATAACATTTTAGAGAGGACACTCTAAATAGCCCAAACCAAACACAGTCCAAAGGATTATGTTTCATTCTTTGTACTTGTATCCCCAGCATATATAGTGCCAAGAACACAGGAGGCCTTTAATAAATGCTTATTGGTTGGTTGATTGATTAATTGAAGTGAGGCCAACCTCACTCACAGAAGGCAACTCACATTGGATTGGATTCTTGCCCTGGGTCACCCCTGGTTAACTCTGTTGGGCTTAGTCTCACTGCAGGTTAAATGGGAATACTAAATGCTTGTTGACTTGAAGGTACCCAAAAGAGATAATGTGTGAGGATTGTTTTTAGACTAAACCTATTATTTCTTTGGGATGGGGAACTCCCACTGAGAGAACACCCTCTATCAGCTGGCAGTTAGGTAGTATAGTGGATAGAGTGCTGGTCCTGGAGTCAGGAAGACTTCACACACTAACTTTGTGACCCTGGACAGGTCACTTAACCTTGGTTAAAGTAAAATGGGGATAATAATAGTACCTACTTCATAGATTTGTTGTGAGGATCAAATGAGATGATAATTGTAAAGTGCTTAGCCCAGACTATGCAAATGTTAACTATTGTAGCTGTTACCAATACCAATAGGCACTAGCTCTTCAATCTATTGGCCTAGAGAACTGACAGGAGCAGACAAGGTCAAAAGACTGACCCTTGGGTCATACATCCAAGTGTGTATAAGAGACAGGGCTTAAACTTAGGTCTTCCTGACTCTAAAGGCAATCCTTTCTTGACAAGGGTGATGAAATTTTCAGGCACCACTAGAACCATCTACAAAGAAAGGCTGCATCTGCATTGGTGGAGGGAGTAAGTACCCCAGACAGTGAAGTCACAGATCCCTGACTTATGAAAATATCATTTGTAGAATACAATCTTCAACAACACCAGCGAACCTGTTTCCTGATAAATTGTTTATTTTTACTAGGGTATTTCTATAATATTCATGCATAGATTAAAATCTTTCTGACTTTTCCCATTCTCATATTTTTAAACCATCTAGAAAGAACAGATCACCAACGTGATTAGAAAGGGAGCTCTCTGAAGAATTTTTTTTAAAAAGGACAAGGACAAATACAAAAGGGGGAGGGGACAAGCAATCAATCAACAAGCATTTATTAAACACTTACTGTGTGCTAGGCATTGTGCTAAGTTAAGAAAAACCAGAAAAGCTCAAACAGCTTATATTCTATAATAGGGAGGCACGCATATGTGTACATTGTCCACACAATGCATAATAAAAATGTCATTACATTCATATACCACAACTTGTTCAGCCATTCCCTAATTGATGGGCAGCCCTTCAATTTCCAATTCTTTGCCACCACAAAAAGAGCATCTATAAACATTTTTGAACATGTGGGTCCTTTTCCCTTTTTTATGATCTCTTTGGGAAAAAGACCCAATAGTGGTATTGCTGGGTCAAAGGGTATGCACAGATTTATAGCCCTTTGGGCATAATTCTAAACTGCTCTCCAGAATGGTTGGATCAGTTCACAGTTCCACCAACAATGCATTAGTGTTCCAATTTTCCCATAGCTTCTCCAATGTTTATTATTTTTCTTTTTTGTCATATTAGCCAATCTGATAGGTGTCAGGCGGTACCTCAGAGTTATTTTAATTTGCATGTCTCTAATCAATAGTGATTTAGAGCATTTTTTCATATGGGAATAGATAGCTTTTATTTCTTCATCAGAAAACTGCCTGTTCATTTCCTTTGACCATTTCTCAATTGGGGAATGACTTGGATTCTTATAAATTTGATTTAGTTCCTGATATATTTTAGAAATGAGGCCTTTATCAGAAGTACTGGCTATAAAAATTGTTTCCCAACTTTATGTCTCCCTTCTAATTTTGGAACAATGCATAATAAAAATAGCTAGCATTTATATAGTACTTAAAGGTTTGCAAAGTGCTTTACAAATATAAGCACATTTCAGAGATGTTGCATGTTTGGTTGCAGACTACTGCAATAAAGCCACTATCACAGTAAAGTGAGTCACATAAATTTTTTTGTTTCCTAGTGCATGTAAAGGTTATATTTACACTATACTATAGTCTATTAAGTGTACAATAATAGTATCATGTCTAAAAAGATACACAATGTCCATACCTTAATTAAAAAAAACTTTATTGCTTGAAAAAATGTTAACCAACATCTGAGCTTTCGGTGAGTCTTTTTGCTGCTGGAGGGTCTTGCCTTGATGTCGATGGCTATTGACTGATCAGGGTGGTGGTGGTTGAAGATTGGGGTGGCTGTGGCAATTTCTTAAAATAAGACAATAATAAGGTTTGCCCCATGGCTTGACTCTTCCTTTCAGTTGAACACTTAGAAGCCATTGTAGAGTTATTAATTGGCCTATATTGTTGTGTCTTGGAGGAGTGGCCTGAGGAGAGAGGGGGAAAGACAAGGAAAACCAATAAATGGAGCAGTCAGAACACACATATTTATCAATTAAGTTTACCCTCTTACATGGGCATGATTCGTGGTGTGCCAAAGCAATTACAGTAGTAACATCAAAGAATGCTGATCACAGATCAGAGTAATAGATATAATAATAATGAAAATGTTTGAAATATTGTAAGAATTACCAAAATATGACACAGAAATATGATGTGAATGCATGCTGTTGGGAAAATGGGGCCAATAGACTTAGTCAGTAAAGGGTTCCAACAGATCTTTAATTTGTTTTTTAAAAAGGGGTGGGGATGTATGAGAAGTGCAATAAAGTGAATTATTATCCCATTTTGTAGATGAAGAAACTAAGGCAGATAGAGTTGAAGTGATTTGCCCTGGGTAATATAGCTCATAAGTATCTGAAGATGGTATTGAAGGTAGCCTTAGAAAAGAAAGCATCAGGGCAGCTAGGTGGCGCAGTTGATAAAGCACCAGCCCTGGATTCAGGAAGACCTGGGTTCAAATCTGGTCTCAGACACTTGATACTTACTAACTGTGTGACCCTGAGCAAGTCACTTAACCCTCATTGCCCTGCAAAAAAAAAAGAAAAGAAAAGAAAAAAGAAAAAGCATCATCAGATAGAGGAAGGGGGACCAGGAATAGTTTCCTATAGGAGGTGATGTTTGAGTTGAGTATTAAAGGAAACTAGGGTTTCTAAGAGATGGAGATAAGGAATGGGAACATTCCAGGCATTGGGGTTCAGGTAGCTAATAAAAAGGCACAGAGACAGGAGATGGTATGTCATGTGTAAGCTCATTATAGCTGACCCATTAGAGTTCATGGCAGGGAGTAATATGTGAGAAGACTAGAGAGGGACATTTTGTGAAGAGCTTTGAATGCCAAACAACAAACCTGTATGAAAGCACCTTTAGATCAATAACTGTTTTGCTTCTGTCTTTGAATCCTTGGTGCTTATCACAGTGCCTGGCACATAGTAAGCACTTAATGCTGATTGATTGATTGGTAGGAAGTGGGCCAGGAACTGAGGTGTTAGAAAAACAATGTAAAGAATAATGAAAAGGGCTCTTTCAGGAAAATTTAGAGCAAGAGGAACAAGGATAGTTCCAAATAATGTAACGTTAGCAGACGACAAAGAAAAAGTAGACGTCCTTGACTCTATCTTCCCTATCGAGGAATATGATCTTCAGACTAGGAAGGTTAGAACATGTGTTTAAAAGAGCACAGAAGCCCAAAATAATGAGGAGAAAATAAAGAAATCAATTCTCTGTTCAAGCTCAAGGCTTCAGACTCAGTCAAGTCATATCCTATCATACTGAAAGAATTTGCTGAGTGATTGTAGAATTGCGGCCCATAAGTCATCTTGGAGGAGTTCCAGGAAATAGGAATGGTTGTGAGAAACTAGAAATGAGCGAATACTGTCCCTATTTACCAATAGGGATAAAAAGTGCATTCTGCAAACTGCTCCATGGCGAGCTCAATGTGGCTGCTCACAAAATTCTAATAGATTGAAGAGATGGCTTCTGAGTACTTAGAAGGGGAAGTAGTAGTCACTGGTAGTCAGCATGAGGTCACCAAGAAGGAGTCATGTCAAACTAACCTCGTTTCCTTTTTTGATAAAGTTACTTAAATCAGAGGAATGCTTTAGACAGAGTGTATCTGGATTTCAATAAAGTCTCTGGTGATTCCCCTGGGAAGGAGATAAAGGAATATGTACCAGATAATGGTGCAGTTGGCCGGATGTATGGCCGGTTGAACCCAAAGCATTGATTAATGAATCTATGTCAACCTGGAAAGGGATTTCTGTGGCCCATTGCCACATTCTGTCTTTAATGTTATCCTCTTCAACAAAATCAATGACTTGCATCAATTCAGAGTACAAGTCATGATTCTCCTATGTGCAGATGACAGGAAGCTGGATGGGATTGTTGATATATTGGATAATGGAATTGGGTTTCAAAAAAAGATCTCAACAGATAGGAATGATAGTTTGAAATTAACCAGATGAAATTGAATAGGGATAAATAAGGTCTTACACTTAGATTCAGACATTCAATTACATAAGTACCTTCAGGAGAGGTGAAGCAGTTCATTTCACAATGTCTTAGGGGTTTCACTTTACTCCAAGCCCCATATGAGTCAATAGTATGATGTAGCTGACCAAAAAGCTAATCCAATTTGAGGCCGCATTATTTATTTTTAAATACAGCATCCAGTAAGCAAGGCACTAGTCCCACTGCATACTGTGCTGTTCTGACCACATCTAGTACATGGTGTTCAGTTCTGGGAACCACATTTAAGAGAGACATCGAAAAATTGGAATGTGTCCAGAGGAGGGCAGCAAAGATGGTCAGGGAATTTGAAACTATGGCATGTGATGAATGGTTGAAGAAACTGGGGATGTTTATCCTATGAAAAAAAGTGGAGAAGACTTTGGGAAGACATGATAGATTCTTCCAAGTATTTGAGGAGATGTCACATGGGAGAGGTTATTATGTGTAGCCCAGAAAGCTGTTGGCTAATAAACACTTATCAGATGCCTACTGCATATATGCCTGATGGACGCTGTGCTGAGTGCTGGAGATATAAAGAAAGACAAAAGGCAGACCCTAATCTCAAAGTGCTCCCAGTCTAATGGAAGAGACAACATGTAGACAATTATATACAAATGAGCTATATACAGGATAAATTGGAAATAACTGATAGAGAGGGCACTAGAATTAAGGGGGATTTGGGAAAGACTTCCTGTAGAAGGTAGGATTCTAGCTGGGATTTCAGGAAAGCCAGGAGATGGAAATGAGGAAGGAGGGAGTTCCAGGCATGAAGACAGACAGTTAAAATGATTGGAGTTGAAAAATGGAGTGTTTCATTCAAGGAATAGTGAAGATGCTGGTGTCGCTATATCAAATAGTAGGTGGTGAGGTATGAGGTGAAAGAATATTTTATGGATGGAAGCAATAGGAAGAAAAAGTTTGGCTCGATTTATGGAGGAATTTTCTAATCATGGAAGCTGCCCAGAAACAGGAGAGAGTCCTTTAGGAAGTAGTGATCTCCCTGTTATGGGAAGTATTTGAGTAAAGGCTAGATGGCTACTTGTCAATGATGTTGCCATGGGGATTCTTGCATAAAGTAATAGGTTGGACTAGGTGATTTCAATTTTTCTAAAAATATGATGGTACATTCATGAAATAGGAAATCTTCCTGATGCCACAAATTAACAATACAAAAAGTGACTTTGGACTTGGCTTAGATCTCCAGTTATCACCATGTCATGGATTGTTGCATTATCAGAATAGATACCATTATGATCTATTTATCTTTATACCTAAATACTTCAAGGATTTGGGATTTCATTGATACAGATTCTTTTTTCACTGACATAGCCTAAAACTCTTTATGTCTTTGTAAATAATATTTGTGAATCACCACAGCTGAAATGACCCTTAATCTATGGCCAACTTCCCAACTAAGTGAGGGAGGTTGGCCTCAATTTCCTCATTTGTAAAAAGAGGAAATTAGAGGAGGTGACATTTAAGTTCACTTCCTCCTTTAGAGCTATGACCCTCTAGATCCAGGTCACAGCACCACAGAATTACAGCATTTCAGAATGGGAAAGTATCTGATTCAACCCATACTTGAAAAAAAATCCCCACTACTCCACACTTTACCAGAGGATGTTCTAGGTTTTGTTTGGTTTTTTTGTGAGGCAATGGGGTTAAGTGACTTGCCCAAGGTCACACAGCTAGTAAGTGTCAAGTGTTTGAGGCCGAATTTGAACTCAGGTCCTCCTGGCTCCAGGGCCAGTGCTCTATCCACTGCGCCACCTATCTGCCCCCTCGGTTTTGTTTGAAGACTTCCAGTGAAGAAGATCCTACTACCTTCCAAGGGATGTCATTCCACTTTTGGATTGCTTTGAACATTATTTAGGAAGTTTCACCTTGGGGGTCCTTGTGTGACACGCACTTAGTCCATCACCAGGATAGTTCCTCAGTCCTTTCCAAGATCTGCCAAAACTTGAGTTTTCCATGAATAACCTAATGATGGCAGTATGACATGGTGGAAAGAATGTGGGGAGCCAGAGGACCTGGATTTGAATCCTACATATGCCCTACTTACCACTTATGTGATGTTGGGAAAGTCTCTCAACATCTCTAGGTTTCTGTTGAATCCAACAGGTATGGAAAGGTGAATGACTAATCTAGGAGCCAATATAAGAAAGTGAGAAAGTTCAGGATGTGAATAGGGGACAGTCAAAAGCCTGATGTGGTTTAAGGATAAAGTAAATTGAGGGGAGAAGAATAAGACATAGTTGGAAAGGTGACCTTGGCCTTGAATGCCAGGCCAAGGACTCTGGACTTTATCTGTTTGGAAATTGGGAGCCATTGAGCAGAAAGATGATATGAGCATGTACCAAGTTATCAGTTGTATAAAGTGTCAGTTATTGGGGTTGGGGGAGACTGGGAGAGGAAAAAGAGTTGGGGGAAACAGTATAACTGATGTAACATCTTCAGGGGACTCTTAGCATCCAGCTTTTAGGAATATCACAGATGCCAGTGAAATTTTGAGAATGGCACGTGTTCCAGTTAGTGCCAACACGGGACCGGTGCCAGGCATAGAAATCTGTTTCCCTTGTTCTACTCACATTTTTGGCTATGCCTGGCCCTGTTTATGTTTTTCTGTGCTGTTCATTTTGGTGGGGGTGGGGGTGAGGGTGGGGTTGAAATTCCCAGCAGTGTTTGCTCAAGGAGGAATGAGCAAGGCAGCAGAGAATTGAGGTCCCAGGAGATGAAAAAAAAGCCAGCCTTTTCTCATTCTGTAGCTGGCACTGGAGATTCTTTCATAAATGCTAAGGAGTCATTATAAATTAGAGAGCCTTATGATGGTGAGAGCTAGAGGTGGAAAGGCAATACCTGGCTTCTGCTCTAACTCAAAGGATCATGAATCCAGAGCTGGAAAGGACCTTAGAGGCCTGATGTGGTACTAGTGGTGGCAGTGGATAGAGCACCAGCCCTGGAGTCAGGAGTACCTGAGTTCAAATCCGGCCTCAGACACTTAACACTTACTAGCCGTGTGACCCTGGGCAAGTCACTTAGCCCCAATTGCCTCACTAAAAAAAACCAAAACAAACAAAAAAACCCCTATCTCACTGTATTCTCAAAACAACTCCAAGGGGTAGGTGCTATTATTATTCCCATTTTACATTGAAAAAACTGAGGCAAACAAAAATTAAATGACTTTCCCAAAGTCACACAACTAACAAGTGTCTGAGGCCTGATTTGAACTCAGGTCTTTATGATTCCAGGCCCAGTGCTCTAATTCAACCCACTCTGTTTTACAGATGAGGAAAGTGAGGACCATCAAGGCAATGGCTCTGGTCCAAGGTCATAAGTAGTTAGCAGAATCAGGGTTTGAAGCTGGGTCCTCTAACTCCAAAATCATTGTTCTTTCCACTGCACTCCACTGCCACCCAGTGTGTAGGGAGTAGGGAGGAACTCTCTTAAGCAATGCACATCAGTAATTGCTCCCCCACCTGTGTAGGCTTAAAGATGCCTGGGAGGAGTGACTTGTGCAGGGGCTTGCAGACAGGATGTGTCAGAGGTGACACTTTAAAAAAGGTCTTCCTGCCTTTGCAGCCAGTTTCTTCTCATACTAGTCATGTAACATATTCAAAATGTATAATTCATTCCTATATGAAGTAGCTTTTTCAGTGAGCAGACCACTTAAGCCCAAAAAGTAGACAACAAACTTTGATTTAAAAAAAAAAAACTCAGAAATCTCTTATTGCAGTTTAACCTGTGGGAAAAGGGTCATAGAATTGACATTTGTCAGGGACTTTGGATTATCCCAATCCAACGTGTTCCATTCATTCACAGAATCACCATATTTGAGAGGTAAACTAAATCACTGTAAAACACTGGACAAGTGGTGTGTGTTCAGTCTTTTTCAGTTTTGTCCAACTCTTCCTGACCCCATTTGGGATTTACTTGGAAGAGATACCAGAGCAGTTTGCCATTTCCCTCTCTGTTTCATTTTACAGATGAAGAAACTGAAGCAAACAGGGTTAAGTAACTTGCCCCTGATCATCCAGCTAGTAAGTGTCTGAGGCTGGATTTGAACTCAGAATGAATGAGGTCTTCCTGACTCCAAGTCTGGTGCTCTATGCACCATGGCACCACCTAGCTGCCCCAAGTCGTATCCAGCCCCAACTTGAAGACCTTCAAGGAAGAGGAATCCACCATCTTTCTAGACACCCCAGGTCATTTATGGATAGCTCTAATTGTTAGGAGGTTTTTCCTAACATCAAACCTAAATTTATCTCTGTAATTTCCCCCCCTTTTCCCCTGGTTCTGCTCTCTAGGGCCAAATAGAACAATCTAGTTCCTCCTCCAAATAATAACCCTTTTATCTAGAGCAGATATCACTGCCCCCTCCTACCAACGTCTGCATCTATTCTAAGCTAAATATACCGCATTCCTTCATATGCCATGGACTCAGGACCCTTCACCATTAAGCTTCTACACACTGAGCTCCATTCTTCTGGAGGGATGCAACAGAGGAGTAAATATAAATTACATATACTCACACACATATGTATATACACATATACAAAGTAAATATAAAGTCTTTGGAGCAAGAGCACTAATGATGAGGGGGAGGGGGCAGGTCTAGAAACGTCTCCCTTTTTAAAGATAACTGAGACTCAAAAAGACTGACATCTCCTTTCAAACCCAGGTCTCCTGATTCAAAATCCAGTCTTCTCATTTTGTAAGTAGGGACATGGAAGATAAATGGTTTTCCTAGGGTCATACAAGTGTCTGGTGATAGAGTCAGGATTAAAATTCAGCTCCCCTGACTTCAAAGTAAGCAGTCTTTCCATCATGTCACATTGCCTCCTGGTTCATATTTGTTAGCGATGAACAGTCTCTATTTCTTTCCCCTATTATGGCTTATCACTTAATGATAGCTTCTTAGGGTGAAGGAGGAAGGAAATCTGAGGTCATTCAATGAAGCACTTGTTCCCTTTAGTTTGTGGTTGTTTTGTGGGGCAGACCCTGTCCCCTTCTTTATGATTCACAGCTTACTTAGCATTGGAGGGGGGAAAACCCACAGGAATCATCACAATCCAAAGTTATTGTATCACAGATTTGAGCTGGAAGGGACTTTAGGAATTATCTAATGCAACCCCCTCACTTGATGGATGAGGAAACTAAATCCTATAAAAGTTAAGTGAGGCAGCTAGGTGGTGCAGTGGATAAAGCACTGGCCCTGGATTCAGGAGGACCTGAGTTCAAATCTGGCCTCAGACACTTGACACTTACTAGCTGTGTGACTTTGAGCAAGTCACTTAACCCTCCTTGCCCCGCAAAAAAACAAACAAAACAAACAAACAAACAAAAAAAAGAAGTTGAGTGACTTGCTCAAGGTCACGAAGTAGTAAATGGAAGAATTTATGGAACATATTTCCTTAACTTGCATTATTCAAGTAGTTCTCTTTAAATATGTCCAGAAACTTGGACTCTGCCCTTGGGATAGTGGAATTTGATAGCTGAGCTCTGGCATGAACATCATGTGAATCTATCCTTTGGGTTCCTTTGCAGGAGCTATACAGAGGGACTTCATGAGAGAACGGGAGAAATCAGGTGATGCTAAAAGTAATAGGTCCTTTTTTGTGGTGCCTTTAAGGTAGGGGGTTTTACTCCGTGTGTCCTGGACCCCTTTGTCAGTCAGTCGATTGAATCCTGTGGACCCCTTCTCAGAATAATGTTTTTAAATGTATAAAATAAAATACATAGGATTATTAAAGAAGCCAATTATACTGAAATATAATTATCAAAAATATATATCTTAAAGCCAAGTTTATAGCTTCCTGCTTAAAAAGTCCTGCTTTAAGAGAAGCTTATAAGCCTTAACTGGAAATACCCAAGGAGGCATGGAGAGGGAGGTGGGGACAAGAGAAAGGCATCAGAGCAGCTCAGTGACAACCCGCCCCCCCCCCCCCACACACACACAGAGTAACTGATATTTCCAAGCAAGTGCAGCCTACCAATTCCCTACACTGAGGCCAAGGCTGGCGTCTTCAATATTTAGAAAGTACTGCTCACATAACACAAGTAAACTCATTAAATCTGATCTGCTAGCCACAATCTTCATGCATTCAAATGTTTTTCCAACCCTTAGATGGGTTTAAATTATTTTGACAGGGAACATCCTGGTCCCTCAGTTTCCAAATAGCAAGTCATTAGGAGAACCTGATTCACAACATGGTTGATTTTTTTTTCCCTCCCGAAACATAATGTAGCCAAGACCAGCCTTGGTTTTCCTTTCTTCTTCATGCCAAAAACAGTTCCCTTTTTCATTTCAGATTTAAACCTTTGTAACTTTGCCATTTGTCATTGAGGTTTGCAGTTTCAGCATGTTTCCTTGGTTCCTTGCCAATCCTGGATGTTCAGGTAGCAGCTGTGGTTGGGAGGGCCTTTCTGGCCACATTCCTTTGCCATGATTTTTCCAATCCTTTTTCTTTGATGCAGACCTCCCTGTCTGTAGTTACTCATGTCCCTGTCACAAGGACTTTGCTAGATGGTAGGGAAAGAAACCGGATTCCTATTCCATGGAGTCCTAGCCCATTGTCACTTTTAGTCCCTTTTCTCCGGGTCAGAATCACAGGATTTTACATTTGGAAAGGGTCTTAGCAGTTATCCTAGACCCACAGAATAATTCTATCCACAACATACGTGACTATACCATAGCTGGTCATTCAGATTCTGCTGGAAGACCTCTGATGAAGGGGGACCCACTACTCCTGAACCCACTCAGCTATTTAGGATAACTATAATTGTTACAGAATTTTTTCTCAACATCAAGCCTAAATTCGTCTCTTTTGTTACATTTGTTCATTGCGGTTTATTCTGTCCTCTGGGAACAAAGTAACAAATCTAATCTCCTTTGAACCTGACCAACTGTTCAGATACTTGAATCTTGTCATCTTTGAGTCTTCTCTTCTCCAGATTAACCACCTATTGTTCCTTCAAGGAATTCTCATGTGCAGTAGATTCAAGACCTATGACCCAAAGCCATCCAGGATGAGTTGCCTCAAAAGGTAGTGGGTTTTCTCTCCCTGGAAGTTAGATATGTGCTTGTAGGGATCCTTTCTTGTATACATTGGGTTAGATGGCGGCTGAGATTCCCCCACAACTCAAAAATATGGATTCTGTGAGCATTCCAGACGCCTTGTGGTATCCTATATTAAACACAATACTCTGACTAATACAGAATTACAAAGGGACTCGTCCCACCTCTTGCTCCGAAAGGTGCTAGTTCTGAAATCTATAAGGTCGATGTTACCTTGAAACACTGATGGGGACATTCTTTTTTTTTTAATTAATAAAGTATTTTCTTTTTTTCCGTTACATGTAAAGATAGTTCTCAACTTTTGTTTATACAAGCTTTACAATTTCAGATTTTTCTCCCTCCCTCCCCTCCCCCCCCCTCCCCTAGACAGCAGGTAATCTGATATAGGTTTTATATATATACATACATACATAATAACATTAATCCTATTTCTGCATTAGTCATGTTATAAGAGAAAAAATCATAGCAGTGATGAAAAACCTCAAAATAGAAAAAAACAACAGCATCAAAAACAAAAGAAATAGTATGGTTCATTCAGCATCTATACTCCTCAGTTCTTTTTTTTTTTTCTTGGATTTGGAGATCCTCTTCCATCACGAGTTCCCTGGAACTCTTCTGTGCCATTGCATTGGTGAGAAGAATATAGTTGATGGTGACATTCTTACAAGACACCTGAATATGAAGAGGCTTTGGGAATTGTATTTTGCTACTCTCCCCCCCCCCACCAAATAAATAAACCTTTATCCTGTATCAAATAAGGCCTAATGATTTACTATATCTGTCGTCTGAGAGGCAGTTCAGCTAAATCCAGGGAGGCTATTTAATCAAGGCAATAAACATTTATGAAGAGCCTATTATGTTCCAGCTAGATGGCACAAAGGATAGAGTACTGGGCTTGGAATCTGGAAGACTCCTCTTCCTCAGTTCAAATTTGGCCTCAGACACTTCCTAGCTGAGTGATCCTGGGCAAGTCACTTCACCCTGCTTGCCTCAGTTTCCTCATCTGTAAAATGAGATGGAGAAGGAAATGGCAAACCACTCCAGTATCTCTTCCAAGAAAACCCCAAGTGGTGTCACAGAGAGTCAGACATGACTGAAAGAACTCAGCAACAACAAAATGATGTCCCAAGGACTGTATAAAGTTCTGGGAATACAAAATTATAGAAAAGACAGTCTGTACACACAACAGAAAGCTGAAAAAGAAGGGGGGAGAGGAGAAAGTGTGGGGCCCAGTGGAGAGAAGTCAGTCAGAAAAGTCCTAAGGTAGTATATAGCCAGGCGAGAGATGAGGAGATATCTGAGCTGAGCTCTCTCCTTAAATGGAAGTTTGAAGTTCATGGCCCCATCCTCCAACCAGAGAGAGGCAGAGGGTAGAGATGAGGTCGAGGACCAAGGCTGATGAGGTCTTACAGGATGAGGATGACAATCTACTAAGTTATAAAGAGATTTTTGATCCACATCCATATCCAGCCTCAAAGTGCTAGAGCAATACATTTTCTTTGCATTAGATCAGACTTTTATTTACTTTTAATGCACTGTCAATCCATAAATGGGCAGCCAGAGTCAACCCACATTGAGCTCTCTCTTCTGGGAACAAACACGTACAACACTTATCAGTAGAACCCTACCACTTAACACCGGCTTATGTCATTATTGTGTTATTTCTTCAGCCAGTCTTGTCTCTACTGACTGACTAGAAACACCTTGAGGGCACAGATCTTGTCATTTAAGGCTCTACCCAGGGTGGCACTTAAATGTTTAATAACTTCCTAAAAGCAGAAAGACACACTTTTTAAAGTTTAATCTGCACCATTAACACTTTCTCTATTGATTTTAGCCTAGACAATCAACAACACAATCAAGCCCCAATTTGTAGCTTTTGCCAAGCTTTGAAGTGTAAATGATCACAGTGGAAAATTTTACAATCAGCTCTCTTGAGTAGGAGCCAGTTAGTTACAGCTCACCTTTGCTTCTATCCCTCTCAGCACTCATGTACTGGGCACACAAAGGATAAATACCTAAGTGATTGGTTAGTTATTAGGAAGATAACCGGGGTTGGATTTCTCTGCAGGACTCAGGTCTAGGACTAGAACACTGCTTTTCACACAAAAATAATAATGTACCTATTGCAGTAGCCTCCAAACTGATCCCCTCAAATATCTCCCCCTCTCCAATCCAGCCTCCAAAGAGCAGTCAAAGTAATATTCCTAAAACATCACTCTCCTGTTCAATAAATTCCATTATCTCCCTATTACTTCTAGCATCAAATACAAAATTCTCTGTCATTTAAAGCCCTTCAAACCTAGGTTCAGAGTGTCTTTCCAGGCTTAGTATACTTTGTTCCCATTCATGCATTCTAAATTCCAGGCAAACTGGCCTACATGTTCTTCTTCAGACGTGACATCCCATCTTCCATTTTCATGTTTTTGTGCAGGCTGCCCCTCATCTCTGGAATGCACTTCCTCATTACCTCTGCCTCTGACAATCTCTTGCCTCTTGCAAAACTCAGCTCAACTGCCACAAGCTACAGGAATGTTCTCTTAAACCGCAAGATACTCACCTCTCTCTCACCAAAATTATGTTTTATTCACTTAGTATTTTGCTTATAGTCTCTCCTTAGGGGGCAGCTGGGTGACAGAGTGGATAAAGCACCAGCCCTGGATTCATGAGGATCTGAGTTCGAATCCAGAATCAGACACTTGACACTTACTAGTTGTGTGACCCTGGGCAAGTCACTTAATCCTTATTGCCTCAAAAAAAAAATAAAAGGAAAAAAAAGGATTGTATAGTCTCCCCTTAAAGAATGTAAGCTCTTAGAGGGCAGGAATGGTTTATTGTTTTAGTTACATATCCCCAGTACCTAACACATTGTCCTGTAATAAATAGTATATGCTTAATAAATGCACGTTGATTGATTAATAACGGGCTTTTTTTGGACAAATGAATTCTATCATTAATCTAGCTTGAATCCCACTCAAATCCAACCCAAACAATAAGCATTTATTGCCCATCTTAACATTTCAGGGTTCTGATATTAGAAATACAAAGACAATGAAAATTAATCTCTATCCTCATGGATGGAGGGAATTCTACACTCCCATGGGGTGTGATTTGGGGATCAATTCTTAAAATTTCCAATCCTAGAAGCCTTGATGATAGATGAGCTAAAACTCAAGAACTCCAAACACTTGTTTGCAAGATGTGAGGGGAAACTTCAGAATTGTTTTAATTTTCCTTTCTCTAACCACTAATGATTTGGAGCCTATCTCCTTGCTCATTTATAGCTTCAAATTCTTCTCTTCAAATTGTTTGTTCATATCCTTGGACCTCTTATCTATTGGAGAATGGCTCTTTGTATTATATATATTTATGCCCATTGCTTATATAACTTGAATTTCATATTTTTAATGGAAATATTTGGTACAAATATTTCCCTCACTCTATACTTCTTATGCTAGCTTCACTTCTTTCATTCATGAAAAAACTTAAATTTTATGCAATCAAGATTGTCTGTATTGCCCTCTGTCATCCTTTGTTTGGTGAGACTTTGCCAAATCTGCTGGATAAATTTTTGGCTGGCTCCAAGAATGGAGGAGAGCTTTGATGTAGATTATCAACAGTTAAACTTTGAGACAAATTATAATTTTTAGCAAGCATTCATAGAATTTATTGGAAGGCTTACTTTATGTATTTATATACATTCTTTTTTAAACCATGCATTTCAGTACAAAGTGCCATGACTTCTAGAGGCTACACACACCCCTGACAAGGAGCTTGACAGAAGGAGCTTTGTTGCTCTGAGGAGACCAGGTAAATTGCCTTAACGCATTTGGAAGACAGAAGAGCAACCCCAGAAATCGATGGGTTTAGCCACATTCTCTTTCTTTCCCCTGCCTGCCCTCTGGTGGAAGTGCGAATGAGCAGGAAAATGACCCAAAGTAGATCAAAGTAATCAGTATGTACCTTAGATCTCTGCTCACTAAGATAGCGTTCAATCACTCATCCATTCAACAAGCATTTGTTAAGCCCCCACTAAGTCCTGGGAATGGATGTGCATAGAGCATGGGCTGAGGGTCCTGACATATGCCAAGAGTTCATTCCTTTACCTTAAGCTTCTGGTCTTGAAGACCCCTCACCAGCCTGCTCACCCTGAAATTTATCTGGAATTGCAAATGAGGGCATTTCCTGAGGGAAGAGAAAGTACCCATGGGTTTGCCCCTTCAGGGTGTGCCCCATTGTGTGCACGAGCACACACACACACACACACACACCTGTGATTCAAAGCATTATGCTAAGTGCTGGAGGAGATGCAAGTTTATACTTTATAGTGCTTACTGTCTAACATCTGTCCTCCTTTAGGCAACCCTTGGATAGCTCAAATCATCAATGGATAGCATCACCTTATCAGATTTATTTAAGCATCCCTGGGATGGAGTTTTGGTTCAGAGCAGGAGGATATATTAAATGACCTTTTAAGGGCCTTTTTGTATCTATTATCTCATCATTTCCATAGCCACTGGAAAGATAGGTCTCTAACCCAGGACAGAGACAGCTCTTCCTACTCCTCTCAGATCACACATTCCTTTCTCACCAAGGGAGATCCCCTGAGGTATATTTTCTCCATTTATTAAGAGTTTTCTGTGTTCCAAGCTTCTGTGCTAAACTCTGGGGATATAAAGAAAAGCAAAAACAGAGTCTCTGATCTCAGAGAGCTCATATTCTAATGGGGGAGACAACTCTTTACAAAGAAGATAGCTAGCTGTCTACACACATATGTATATATACATACACATATGCACATCTCTCTCCATGTCTATATCTATATATAGATATCTACTGATATAGACACCCACACATATCAGCTAGGTGGGGCAGTGGATAGAATACCAGGCCTGAAAGCGGGAAAAAAATCATCTTCCTGATTTGCAAAACTGGCCTCAGAAACTTACTAGCTGTGTGTTCCTGAGCAAGTCACTTCACCCTGTTTGCCTTGGTTTCCTCATCTTTAAAATGTGCTGGAGAGGGGCAGCTAGATGGCGCAGTGGATAGAGCGCTGGCCCTGGATTCAGGAGTACCTGAGTTCAAATCCAGCTTCAGACACTTAACACTTACTAGCTGTGTGACCCTGGGCAAGTCACTTAACCCCAATTGCCTTACTAAAAAACAAAACAACAAAATGTGCTGGAGAAGGAAATGGCAAGCCACTCCAGTATCTTTGCCAAGAAAAGCCCAAATGGGGTCACAAAGAGTCAGTTACAAGTGAAACATATATATATAATGGAAGGTAATTTCAGAGGGTTGGCACTAGCAGTGTGGGTGAGTGGATAGGGTGGGTGGGAACTGGGAAAGGTTTCCTGAAGAAGGAGCTGAGTTGTGGAGGAAGCTAGCAAGTAGTCTCTTTTCCTGAAATATCTGTCTTGGCTATCTATCGTAATTCTAAATCCCCGCTTTTTGAGCACTACCCATTAGACTCCCATTGCTCAGGATCTGTTTTCTCCTCTTCCTGCCCTCTTACCCTCACTTAATTTTATTTTATTTTTTTAGTGAGGCAATTGGGGTAAAGTGACTTGCCCAGGGTCACACAGCTAGTAAGTGTTAAATGTCTGAGGCCGGATTTGAACTCAGGTACTCCTGACTCCAGGGCTATCCACTGTGCCACCTAGCTGCCCCCCCCCACTTAATTTTTAATGGTCTCTCATCTCATAGTCGCCTCTAGAAATCCCTTTGAGTCCCTTTAAGACTTGGCCTCCAATGGCACCTTTTGCAGGAAATCTTTCCTAGTTCCCCAGCTGCTAATGCTTTCTTTCCTCTCTAAGGTCACCTTCCAACCACTCCATTTATGTCTGGTTTCCACCTATTTAATTGTGTGTTTCCTGTTAGAATGTGGACTCCTTGAGGGCAAGGATTGATCTTTTTTTTAACTCGGGGCAATGAGGGTTAAGTGACTTGCCTAGGGTCACACAGCTAGTAAGTATCAAGTGTCTGAGGCCGGATTTGAACTCAGGCCCTCCTAAATCCAAGGCTGGTGTTTTATCCACTGTGCCACCTAGCTGCTCCAGGGATTGATTTTTACCTTTTTTTTTTTTTTTTTTGCATCTTCAGGGTTTAGTGTTGTGTTGGACACAGTAGGTATGCTTCATAAATACTTGTTGATTGATCAATTGATTGATAATGACATTCTGATAAATTAATTTGCTCTCACATCCAGAGTTTCTCCTCTCTGATTTCCCAAGGTGGCCTCCTCATTCCCTTTCCCTCTTGCTGCTCTCACTCCTTGTCCCGAAGAGTCCCTTCACAACATAAGTGTTTCAAGCAGATGGAGTTAGCTGGCTGGGATGCAGTAATCCAATGAGGGAAGATAAGGAGCTAGAAACTCTAGACTGGTTTCCTGTTTCTAAGGCTAGCAGGATATGACAGCTGCTGACCCAGCACATTCTGCCTCTGGAGAGGAGAAGAAAGAACTTTCTGTCACTGAATGAATGACCTCTCTCCTCCACTGACTGAGGGGTCACATGGACCAACTCTGTGTTGGGTAAAAGTCCTCCTTCTCCTTGTTGGAGAAATAGCAGTCCTTGTGAAGAACAGGGGGAGAATGCCCTTTCATTTTCTTTCATTATTTTTTTAAGAGTGGACATTCTCAGGAGAGGCAAAATCCATTAGCCCAGACTGTTCCAATGCCTGTAGCAAATTAATCTAGGCAGTTTTAATACAATTTTATTATGTAACCCTTAAGAGCTCTTCTGGTAAATGCTCTTCCCATAAATACCAGTGTATGTGTGGTACACCTCCAGGGTGAACACATTTGACTTATTATACAAACAATAATTTACACTTCGATGACAGTAGACTATCCAAGCCCGCTTTCTCTTCTTTCACAATGATTAGTCTTTATTCATCTTGACCTCTCTTGCCCACTTGACATAGTAGACTGCTCCTTCCTTTCTTGCTACCTGCTGCTCCTCTCTTTGTTCCTGTTTCTATTTTTTTCCCACCAGTCTGACCTTTCTCATTCTATCCCCTTTGCTTGCTTTTCATCCCTCTCTGTCTTTTAATTGAGGGTGCTTCCCTCCAAGGTTTTCTCCTTGGCCATTCTCTTCTTTTTTCTACACAAGGTTCTCTCCTGATCTCCACTTTTCTTGGCTTGAACAATCTCCTTTCACATGGATGACTCCCAGGTCTCTTTGACTTCCATTCCCAACCTCTCTTCAGAGTACCAGTATCACATTTCTACTTCTGAAATTTGGCCCCTGTGTTACCGTGGGCAAGTCAGTTAACCTCAGTTTCCTCATCTAGCATGAAAGAGTTTGATCTGATTGCTCCTGTGGTACCTCCCAAATCTGAGATCTAAAATGTCACAACCTCTTGTTATATGTGCCTCAACCCCAACAAAACTGAACTTATCACCTTCAAAATCTGTCCCTGCTTCCAACTTCCCTATAAGTCAATTAGTAAACCAATAAGCATTTATTAAGCACCTGGTATGGGCCAAACACTGTGCTAGGTGATCTGAAGCACAACAAGAGTAAAAACAGTTCTTGCCCTCAGGGACCTTACAGTCTAGACAAGGGAAACAACGTGTATATATCTAGATATAAACAAAGTAGATAGAAGGCGATGAGAGGAGTGGGAGGAGGAAGGTGCTACTAGCATATCAAGAAAGGCCTCCATGTATAAGGCAACATTTGATTTGACCCTTAAAGGAAATTAGATATTCTAAGGGATGGAAATAGGGAAGGAGCATATGCCAGGCATAAGGAACAGCCATTGCAAAGGCTAGGAGGTGGGAGATGGAGCACAATATATGAGGAAGTGCTATTTCTGTTGAGGGCACTATAGTCCCAGTTGCCCAGGTTCAAAATCAATCAGAAATCACCTTTAATTCTTCCCTTTTCCTAACTCTTCTTTCTAATCAGTGGCCATCTATCGATACTGCCTCCAAATCTCTTCCCATCTGCATCCTTTCCTTTCAGAGGTAGCAAGGTGCCACAGTGGATAGAGCACCAGGTCTAAAGTCAGAAAGACCTGAGTGAAAATCCATCCTCAGACAATTGTTAGCTGTGTGACCTTGGAGAAGTGACCTAAGCTCTGTCTGCTTCAGTTTCTTCTGAACTATTAAATAGGAAGAATAATAATAATAACAGCATCTACCTCACAGAACTATTGTGAGGATCAACTGAGGTAATATTTTTTTTTGGTGAGGCAATTGGGATTAAGTGACTTGCTCAGGGTCACACAGCTAGTAAGTGTCAAGTGTTTGAGGCCACATTTGAACTCAGGTTCTCCTGAATCCAGGGCTGGTGCTCTATCCACTGCACCACCTAGCTGCCCCTGAGTTAACATTTGTAAAGCACTTAGCATAGCACCTGGCATGTGGTAGGTGCTGTCCCCCCCCCACCCCCGTTCCTACCATGTTTGCAATTCACCTACTTCAAGCCCCCATCACCTCTCTTTTGGACTCAAGTAACCCTGTTTGCCTCAGTTCCTCATCTGTAAAATGAGCTGGAGAAGGAAATGCAAACCACTCCAGTATCTTTGCCAAGAAAACCCCAAATGGGGTCACGAAGAGTCAGACATAACTGAGATGACTGAACGATAGCAACAAAAATCACCTCTTCAATGCTCTTCCTGCCACTTTTTTTTTTTTTTGCGGGGCAATGGGAGATAAGTGACTTTCCCAGGGTCACACAGCTAGTAAGTGTCAAGTGTCTGAGGCCAGATTTGAACTCAGGTACTCCTGACTCCAGGGCCGGTGCTTTATCCACTGCACACCTAGCCGCCCCCTGCCACTTCTTTTGAAGAAAATCATAGAATCTTACAATTTTTGAGTAAAGAGTAAAGGAGACATTAGCAATAATTCATTTACTCAGTTTAGAGATGAAACTAAGTCTCGTTTCTTTCTAGTCCATCCTTTCCACTGCTGGTGAAGCAGATCACTTTTCAAAAACCTTCAGTGGTTTCATATTGCCCAATGAATAAATTTTGAGTTCTTTATCCTGGCATTTAAGGTTCACCCTAATTCTAAGTTCCAGTGAGACTGGACTACTACATTTTTCTATTCTCTTCCTTCTCTCTTTCATGCTTGGACAAAACTATCTTTACCCTCCACTGCAATCATTGCCTATTAAAATCTTTCAATTTTTCAATACTCAACTCTGATACAATGAAACCTTCACTGTAGTTCCCAGATGAAAGGAATGGCTTCTTCCTCAAATCTCTTGTAATATTTTGCCTGTACCTCATGACAGTTTGTGTACTTGCTTTGTTTGCTATGTTAGATCGAAAGCTCCTTGAGAACAGGAGTTCATCTTATTTCATCTTTGTATCATGGCACCTTGTAAATAGCACGTGCCTAATAAATGTAAATTGCATGGAATCTAATTGAATTCTTCAGAGCATTCTGAAAATGGAAAACTGCTTCCAATAGGAAGTGCTAGCTTTTTAAATTCAACTGATAAATCAGGCAGTTTCCCCTACAAACATAATTTTAAAAATCAGTTATGCCAGGCTGTGGACTAAATAATTGATTTCCACATTTCATTCTGTAAATTAAATTATAGACTTTTGAGTTATTAGAAGAAATGGCATAGTTAGCCAATAAACCTTTCTTTTAAAATCGCTGTGCCCTTATTTATTATATGTATTAACACTTATTCCTGCCTCGAATCCCATCAATCAGATTTCCATTTCTAACACTTTTCAGAAAACAAGTAAGAAATATTTGGTTCCAACAACAATGCTGTGGAAGAAATAAGACAGAATGTCTAGAATGTTGAACATAAAGTGAACCTAATTATATCCAATGAACACCTTGAAATGACTGTGATTACAGGGGATTTTTAAAAAAAGAACCCCAAAGCCCTATCTCGTAATCTGACTTCTTTATACATTATTCCCCATCATGTTTTCTGTTCCTGTCAATTTGGGCTATTGGCTGTTCCCTGGATTCTAGGTGTTATTGCCAGCCTCCATTCCTTTCTATCCAAGCCATTCTCTGTGCCAGGACCATAATCCCCTCCTCCCAATCCATCTCTTCGGATCTTGCCCTTCCTTTAAGACTCAGTTCGTCACCCTTTCCCAAAAGCACCTGGCCTCATCTCCCCACTTATTAATATTTCTATCTTCAAATTACATTTTTTTTGATGAGACAATTGGGGTTAAGTGACTTGCCCAGGGTCACACAGCTAGTAAGTGTCAAGTGTCTGAGGCTGGATTTGAACTCAGGTCCTCCTGACTCCAAGGTCAGTGCTCTCTCCACTGCGCCACCTAGCTGCCCCTCAAATTATATTTTATTTGTTCATTTATGTTTATGAAAAAGCCTCCACTAACCCAACTCCCAGAAGAATGTAAGCCCCTTGAGGGCAGGCACTATTTTGTGTTCACTTTTGAATCAAGTACATAGTAGGTGCTCAGTAAATATTTGTTGACTTGAATGGAAGGAATCTGAAATTAATCTTAGAAAATAAAACTCCTTTGTATGTTGCTAAGGAAAAAACTTAGGCTCAGTATTGAGAAAAACTTGCTACTTAAGCACTAGATTGTTCAAAGGGGAGATGGATGGCTCAACAGGCAATGGGTTTGACCTCCCTGGAGGTCTTTAAGCAAAGACTGCATGTCCACTTGGGTAAGTAGTAAAGGGCATTCTTATTCAAGCACAGATTGGACTAGTTGGTATCTAGTCCATGAAAGTTAACTCATTCCCTTCCAGTTCTGAGTGTCTGTAATTCTATGATAGAACTATAGAGATGAAATGAGTCTTAAATGTTTGGCTAGTTGGTACAGTGAGAAAGGTACATTTCAGCTGACCCTTAAAGAGAGACCTGGTTCAAATCTTACCTGGACACTTAATAGCTCTGGGACATTGGGCAAGTCAGTGTCTCAGTTTCCTCATTACTAAGGTGGAGATAGGAATAGGATTTTGTGAGTAAAATGCTATATATGATTATTATTGCCCAAGGGTATATGGCTAATGGGTGGCAGAGTCAGGACTCAGTGCAAGTCTCTTGACTTATGATTCAATGATCTTTCCACTGCGCATGATTAGCTAAGTGAATATTGGAATTAAAATGATCTAGATCTAGATCCAGATTAGATATTGAAATATGATATATGATATATGATATACATAGTATATTCTAATGTTTTCTCTGGCTTAATTTCAGTCAATCAATAAGCACCTACTATTTATTTAATTAAATTATATATTATATAGATATTATTTTATTTAATATTTATTAAGCACCTACTATGTGCCAGGAACTGTGCTAACCATTGAGGATACAAAGAATGACAAAAGACAGGCCCTGGTCTCAAGAAGCTCACAGTCTTATGGAGGGTTGGGGCGGGGCCGGGGGGGGGGGGGGGCCGGAACAGGACAGGGAGACAACAAGCAGACAACTCTGCATAAGCCAAATTAAGTGTCGTTCTTGTGTTGTTTGTCCTTCATTTTTGAAGAGGACCAATGGTATCATGGAATTATACCTTGATTTGAACATGAATTGGATTTAAGTAAGGCAGAGTTGCACAAAGTCATTAGTCTTACTCTTTCTTCCAGAGTCCGGTGGCAGACAAAAGTCAGGACGACTGGTGATGATGGCCCAGGATGCAGTAGGTAACCTTGGTGTCCAGTGTCTGACCAAGCTCTACACACCTTACAATTCTTGCTTCAGCCACTTTCATGGCTATTGGAACAAACGGTTCTCATCCTCCTATTCCACCAGGGGAAATCTTCATATGCTTGGGGTCAACACCCATCTAACTCACTGACAGTTCATGGTCCATTGATTACCCCCAACCTGGTTCAGACTGCCTGCTGAGACAGAAAAAGAGAATTGCACTGTATATGCAAAACCATAACTTCTATGGAGCACTTGCTTTTTATAAATATATATAATAAAGTGAACATTTTGTCTGTTTTCTTCTAATTCCCTTCTGTTCACATCTGTGCTTTAAAATAATGTTTCAATGACCCCTTCCTTCTTTTTTGGCAACTCTATTGCCAACTCCCCTCTCCCCACCCCACCTTGCCTCAAGAAAAAAAGAAAACTACAATCCTTGTAGTAAATGAGCATAGTCAATTAAACTAAATCCACACATTGACCACTCTGAGGCTCTTGTCCATCCCTCCTCTGTCAGGAAGTGGGTACCATGTTTCATTCTCAGATCCTATGTTTTCAGAGGTTTGGTGGCTGGGCACAAACTCTCCCAGGCTGGACAGGTTTCAGGTATGGACATAGGGATGGCCCATGTGCCTCTCCTTCTTCCTGAAGAGCAACCCAGCTAAATTCATAAGGGCTCAGACCTAGATGATTGACCACTAGGTGATGATATTTTAAAATTTTTATTTTACCTTAGCAACTCATAAAACTGAGTACTAAGGTCAAGGGCATCTGATTTGTGTTGGTACATGGAGTTCCCATGTCAATGAAAATTATATATCCTTAAAGGCAGGAAGGCAGCATGGTATAATTGTACAGTGGGAGGTATCAGAGAGAAATATCACTGGTCCTCTGACTTTGTAGGTAGTGTTCTTTCTGTTACATCGCACTGGGAACCTCCCACTATTAAATATCTTGAGATTTAGTAGCAGAACCAGAAGTCTTGAAGCAAAGTTAGAATTCTAAGCGTCTAATAGAACCAGTAATAATTAAGTAAATTTCAACCCTATCTCTGTAACAGATGCATAATGAACATGGATAAGGCACAAAGCAAATGAACAGGAAAATTATTTACTAACAATTACAGTTCATATTTCTATAGTGCTTTCAGATTTACAGAGTCCTCTCCAACTAACTTCCCTGCAGCACAGGTAAAGTACATGTTATTAAGAGTTATCAGATTTTCAGTATCAACTCTTATCAAGCTGCTATAAATATCTATACATCTACGTCCTCTTCTCTTTCATTTGGGGTTTTCTTTGTTTTGTTTCTTTTTTGGGTTCTTTTTTTTTTTTTTTTTGGTGAGGCAATGAGGGTTAAGTGACTTGCCCAGGGTCACACAGCTAGTAAGTCTCAAGTGTCTGAAGTTGGATTTGAACTCAGGTCCTCCTGAATCCAAGGCCAGTGCTTTATCCACTGCACCACCTAGCTGCCCCCCCATTTGGGGTTTTCTTGACAAAGATACTAGAGTGGTTTACCATTTCCTTCTCCAGCTCATTTTACAGATGAGGAAACTGAGGCAAACAGGGTTAAGTGACTTGCCCAGGGTAAGTGTCTAAGGCCAGATTTTTTTAACTCTGAATGATGAGTCTTCCTGACTCCAGGTCCATCTCTCTATCTACCTAGCTGCCCCATAATGAAGAGTACTGAATTTGAAATCAGAGGACCTGAGTTCAAATCCCAATTTTGCTCTTTTTTTTTTCCCCTGGAAAGTTACTTCTCATGATTTCAGTTTCCTCAACAGTAAAATCATAGTCGGACTTGATGACATCAAGGATCCTTTCCATCTCTAAGTACGAACAATTATCCTATGTTTAGAGCCTGGGAAAAGACAGACTTGGCCAAGTGGTGAGTGGAAGTGGTAAATGGTAGCTGTCTACAGGTATTTGGAAGGCTGCTATGTTGAAGAGAGCATAGACTTATTCCCATTGGCCCCAGTGGGCAGAACTAGGAGCAAAAGGTAGAAGTTATAAAGAGAAAATGTAGACTTCATGTCTGGGGGAAAACTTCACAACAATTAGGGCAAGTGGAAATTTCCTCCTTGTATAGAAATTCAAGCAAAGCCCGAATAGCTACTGAACAGTCACTACTTAGGTATGATTTAGAGAGGATTCTTAAATCTTTCCAGACCAGATGGCTCCTGAGGTCCATTGTAACTCTGAAATTCTGGGAGATATTTCAATGTCACCTTGGTAGAAGGTTTCCAGTGGAGTGCCCCCTAGGGATCTGAGCTTGGCCCTGGGCTACTTAATATTTGATTAGTGACTTGAATAAAGGCATATGTGATATGCTTATCAAATTTGCAGAAAACGTGAAGCAGGGAAGAATAGCTAAAACGCTGGATGAAAGTCAGGAGTCAATATGATCTTGACAAGTTATGAAGTTGCATCATATTTAATTAGATTTTATTCAATAGGCATAAATGAAAGCCTTATGCTTAGGCTCAAAAACTCAACTAAAAAGTTTCAAGATGGGGGAGGTGTGGCTAGACAGCTGTTCTACTGGAAAAGATACGGAGTTTTAGTGGACCACAGAGCTTAATATGAACCAACGGTGTGGCAGGTCAGTCAGGAATGCTTCCGTTATCTTGGCTGCGATAAGAAAAACAAAATGTTCAGGAGTAGGAAGATGATATCCTTCTGCTCTTCCCTGGCTGGACCCACACCCGAAATCATTTGCTTGATTCTAGCCCAACTACAGGATGTAAGACATTGAGGTAAGACAATGACAATTTGGACAACATTCAGGTGATGGTAATTGCCAGATAAAGATTAATTGAACAAACTGGGAATGTTTAGACTGGAGAAGAGATGATTTAGAGGGACTCATAATAGTTGTTTTCAAGCATTTAATATCTTATCATGTAGAGCAGACATTCCCAAACTTTTTGGTCTCAAGATCTCTTTATATTCGTAAAAAATCCTGAGGGTTCCCCTCCAAAACTTTTTGTTCATGTGGGTTACCAAATTAGAAATTAAAATGTCTTGGTATTATTATGGAAATAGTCTTGACCTAATGAACCCACTGAAAAGTTCTCCAAGACCCCTATGGATCCCTGGACCATACATTGAGAAGCACAGATGTAAAAGAAAGACGAGATTCATTCTGCTTGACCTAAGCCAAAATGGGTGAAAATTTGAGAGGGGCAAATTTGGGCTCAATGTAAAGAAAAACTTCCTAACAATTAGAGCTGGTCCAAAGTACAAGGAATTGCATAGGCGCTCCATGGATATAGAGAGCTATATGCCACTTTTAGTGTCCTTTGGTATCATAAAGAAAAGTCCTAACCTCTGTTCCTACTTCTAATTTCTTATCTCCAATAGCCATTTATACATCTCAAATGGATGTCCCATAGATATTTTAAACTCAACATCTCCAAAATTAAACTCATTATCTTTTCCCCAAACTGTTCCCTTTTTCTAACTTTTGTTTTGCAGGGCAAATAAGTGACTTTCCCAGGGTCACACAGTTAGTAAGTGTCAAGTGTCTGAGGCCTGATTTGAAGTCAGGTCCTCCTGAATCCAGGGCCAGTGCTTTATCCACTACAACACCCAGCTGCCCCCCTAACTTCTTTATTACTGTTGAAGATACCACCATTATCCCAGTTCTTCAGGTGATCAACCTTGGTGTCACCCTCAATTCTTCACTTTCTCTCACCCTCTCCCCATACCCAATCTGTTACCTAGCCCATTGATTTCACCTGCTTAGCATCTTTTGTATACTCCCCATGGTGCAGGCACTCATTACATTACACCTGGATTACTAGACCAGAGGATGTCTTAAGTTTTCCTTCTCCTCTACATCTGTGTTTCTTCATATCTACTTCATTTATTATAGCTGAATTGCCTGACCAACAAGAACATTGAGCTCCCTGAAGGAAGGGGCTATCTTTTGCTTTACTTTGTTTTTCCAGCACGTGGCACTGTGCCTGGTACACAATAGGCACTTGATAAATCCTTCTGGACTGACCGATTAACTATGACGAAATCATGGTCTAATAGATTTTACCTATGCTCCATTTCAAGTTAGGAAACACCCGCATTCTAATCCCACTTAGTACTCTTACTGGCTCTCTAACTTTGGGCAAGTTAATTAACCTCTCTCCACTTTAGCTTCCTCATCTGTGTTATGGAGAAAATAATAACTGTAGTACCCACTTCATAGAAATGAGAGAGGTATTTGTGCTAGGGTGAATATAGCTCTGTGCTTGGAGTCTGGAAGGCCAGACACTTCATCCTGGCAAGAACGCCATTAATGGCGTCATCGTGGATAAGCTTTCAAAACTTCCTTGAACCTTCCCGAGAATCAGAGAATTCATACTGGAAAGAAGCCCTATAAATGTCATGAGTGTGGGAAGGCTTTTAAAACCACCTTGAACCTTACTGTACATCAGAGAAGTGACATTGGAGTGAAACCTTATGAATCTAATTAATTGATGATCCCTTTAGTTGGATTGTAGACCTGATGACATGTCAGAAAATTCATCCTGTAAATGAAGCCATAAAAATGTCCCCAGATATTTACAGGCTGTGTGACCCTGGACAAGTCACAGTCTCTTCACGTATAAAATGAGAATGGCAATGACATACCTATTGTACTACCTTCATAGGGTTGTCCTGAGGATCAAATGAGATGATTTAGAGAGAGCAATTTACCCACCTTGAAGTGCCCTACAAATGTCAGTTAATATTATACTGAGAGACTCAAATGAGAGAAAATGTGTAAAGCACTTTCTAAGCCTTAGGGCGTTATAAAATGCCAGCTATTATTATTTATAAAGGGTGGCCTCAGATGCTGATACTTCTGATAGTATCTTTCTATTTCCTGACCTTTTTAAGCTAAAGTTATTTCAAGTTGTGGTTTGGCTCTGAAGCCTTGGGTGAAGAAGCACAACTAATCAAGCATAACTATTTCCTAGGGTTCCAGAATCTTCTGGTGTATTCTTTTCCTCAGTTTCCCCTCTCTAGTGTACCTAACAACTAGCCATCCAGTGTTTGCTTGAAGACCTTCAGAAGGGAGAACCCAGTACTTCCTGAGGCAATTGAATTCCAATTTGACATAATTATAATTGTTAGGAAAAAATTTCCTGATATCCAGTCTAAATTAGCCTCTTTACAGCTTTTACCCATGGTTACTAGTTCTGCCTTTTGGGACCAAACAAAACAAATCTAATTCCTCTCCACAAAGAATTAATTAACTAATTAATTCTTGGCCCAGAGTATTTTTAATTGAATTAATTATTTCCTATCCAGGGCCATCCTAGCTTGAAGATCAACCACACCCAAAGGTAATTAGACCATTACTCTCTTAAGGGATTGGCAGGGTCTTTTGTAGAGGTAGTCAATAAACCTTGGCATCTTCTATTGGAATGGTCACTGATTTTCCTTGCATTCTTCTTTGAAATCTTTCTGGCCCATTTAGAACTAATTCTAGCTGTTTAGGCATACATCCTACCAATTCCATAAGTCATGGAGATGTTCTATGGACAAGACCCAAGATACTCAGCCTTTTGCAATTGCTTTATTATACATTAGTAAGATCCTGATCCATAATAAAGTATAATCCTATGTGAACTATCAAATGTATGATTCATTTATTACTAGCTTTTAATGAATTGGGGAAGGAAAATATAAACCTTTTCATTTTGATAGTATTATTCAGCACCAGATTTCATTTATTCATTTATTAATGAATTCACTAATTACCCTTTGAGTATCTATAATGTGTAAAGTGGGAAGGGAATAAACATTTACAAAGCACCTACCATGTGACAGGCACTGTGCTAAATGCTTTACAAGTATCATCTCATTTGATCGTTACAACAACCCTGTGAGGCAGATATTGCTCTTATTCCCATTTTATAGCTGAGGAAACTGGGACAAACAGGTTAAGTGACTTGCCCAGGGTCATACAGCTAGTTAAGCATGAGGTCAGGTTTGAATTCAGGTCATTTCTGAAGACTCAACATCCACTGATCTACCTAGCTGCCTACATTCTATACTAGGAAATATTATAATACCTAATCACTTTTACAAGCCTAAATACTTGGAGAATTGACAGATATGTTTTCATCAGAATGGGTACATTGCAATACACTTTCATATTAATCTTGTCTGTGTCTTTCCATAAAGTTTGTGAAAATCCACCTAATACACTGTAGACCTCCCTATGATGCCTTTGTATCCTTTGGGCACTTGGGTTGTCTATTTGTCAACTTTCATTCTTGTTAGAAGACTGGCCCGTGTTTTACTCTGGTTCTACACTTCCTAGATCTAAGTGACACATTTTAGGAAGGACATGGATAAGGTGGGGAGCTTCTAGAAGAGAACGAACAACCTTGAGATCAGGGCACACGAGGCATGGTTGAAGAAACTAGAAATATTTAGATAGGAGAAGAGAAGACTTGGACGAAATATGGTCGATGTCTTCAAAATTTTATAGGGATGCCATGTGGAAGAGGGATAAATAAGACTTGTTCTACTTAGTTCAGCCCCAGAGTGCAACACTAGGAGTAAGTTGTGGAAAGGCAAATTTGGACTTGATGTAAGGAATTTCCTAATAATAGAGCAAACTGAAGGTGGAATAGGCTCTCTTGAGAGGCAGTGGGTTTCCCTTTTAACTGGAAATCTCTAAGCAAGGGCTGGGCAACCACTTGCCAGGTGTTCTATTCACATACAAATTGAACTAGATGAACTCCATCTGAAGTACTTTCCAACCTTAAGGTCCTATAATTAACTTTATTTTAAAGTGTTTATCAACACTTTTTTTTTACATCACAAATTGATGTTTTAGTTTGCATTCATAGAGCATTACTAGAGGAATGTTGATATTAAAAGATGGAAGTTGGCAAGCAGTCAGGGATTAGTGAATGCACTGGGCTATTTCCTAAATGTGATCTAACTCAATCCCTTCCTCCTATTTAATTCAAGACCCAAGTAATCATCTCTCTGTAACAATTTTTCATGGCCCAGCCATCTAACTACATGCCATAGTATGGCTGATAATATATTTTTCATTTTCATCTACTTTGTTTTCAACAATGGATGGTTAGCCCTATTGCTATTGGATTACTGATGATTTTTACTGAAGAGACTTTATGGTATTCCATGGCTTGAATTATCACAATGTTATTTGCAAATAGGAGAATTTGGTGAGAGACAGCATGGTTTAGTGGAAGTAATGGTAGATCTGGAGTCAGAAGAACCAAGCTCAAGTTTTTTCTCTGCCACAAACTGCTTATAATCTGTGTGACCTCTCTGGGCTCATTTTTTTCTCATTTGCAAAATAAGGAACGTCTAGAATACTTCTAAGGTAGCTTGAAATCTCTAGATCTGTGATCTAAGAGAACTCTAGCAATTGGAAATACTCTTGTTTGGTATAGACACTTTCCAGGTCACATCTTATGTAAACAATAGCCTCCATCTAGAAACGATGCCAATAGTCAGGGGCTCATGAAGCAAAGTCATCTGTGTGGTCTCATCTGTCACTGGCTTGTAGGATTCTGATGGGGCAGAGTAGATACTTTCTTTGAGGAGAACTTCAAAGCTACATTATGTTCTACTGACTCAAAACCTTTCTTTTCTTTTTTAGCATTTATTGGCATAATTCTAGACTATTTAAAAATTATTTTGGGAAAGCTTTTAATTTTGTACATTTTTGGTGTGGCTTCCAAAATTGTGCCAGCTTCTCCCATAGCATCAGGCCATTTAGCTGTCTATACAACAACATCTTATTTCTAAGAGCCCAAAGCAGAGATGACAGCCTTCAATCCAGTGGATTTGGGGGTGCTTATCTCCAGCAAACCACATTTCTTATGCTTTGTGGTAGGAGCAGTGACAGATCTTTCAAAGCTGCCTAGTGGGAATGAGCTTTCAGCTGCAAACCACAGATCAACGTTGTCTTGCCAAAGTTATCCAAAGACAGCAGCAGTGTAGTCATTATCATTGGTGGCTTTTGTTGTGTGAAAATTCATATGTCTTCCTCCCAGACTTGCTTTTCAAATGGTGTCAAATTACACAAAGCAAATCATTAGCAGTTTCTCATGGACAGAATTCATTTCCCTAGCTAAACTTGTGTTTGGTATCAGTATGGAGTTGATAAAGCAGATATTGGACATGGGTCCATAATCTTTTATTTTTTTAATTCTCCATGACATATGAAAATAATTACTCGTATTTATATAGCCATTTATGTCTACAGAACAAGAGGCAAAGCCATCAGCTATTTGGATGGCTCCCCCGTGATAGAATTAAGGAGCACATGGACAAGTCTCATAGGATGGGCAGGCAGGGATGGGTTGAAAACAACTAATTAATCTACTAGCATTTATTAAGCCCTAAGTATCTACCAGGAACTGTGCTAAGTGTTGTGTATTCAAAGGCAAAAAATGAAAGAGTGCTTGCCCTCAAAGAACTTGCATCGTAACAGGAGAGACAATATGTACACACATAAGTAGGCACAACACATGTCAATCACATCTAATTGCTTCATCAGAGAGAGAACCCTAGGGGGCAGCTAGGTGATACAGTCAATAGAGCACCGGCCCTGGATTCAGGAGGACCTGCGTTCAAATCTGGCCTCAGACACTTAACACTTACTAGCTTGTGACCCTGGGCAAGTCACTTAACCCCAATTGCCTTAACAAAACAAAACAAAAAAACAAATAAAAAGAGAGAGCACCCACATTTATGAGATCCCAGATCCAAAGTAATGATGATTATGCTTGCAGTGAGAATGAATGTATTTCACATCTTTTCCTTTCTAAAGCTGTTAAGCACTGTGTAAGTAAAGTGCTGTTTTACAGCCACAGCTACTTGCTAGAACGATATTCCTATGACTAAGAAGAGACTGCATTGATTTGTGAGAGCAGTAATAAAAATTACTCAACAGTCATTCAGTGATGAGTAAGCTGAGTCAATCAATGATGAGTAAATTGATGAGAAAGTCACTTGCCAATCATTCAAGTGATGAGTAAACTGAGGCTCAAACAGATTGCTTACCTTTATAAACCTCACCAAAAATATACAAAATTAAAAGGTTTACAAAAGATATTAAAAAGTCTAGGGTTTTTTCCAACAAATTTGAAAAAAAAATAGTTTGACTCAGCCCAGCAAAGTAGAATCTGGAAAACTCTCTTCCAAGCATTGGACCTATGATCCAATTTCAGCTTATGTAAATTCCTCCCTTCACTTCTTTGTCCCACCCACTCTCTTCCTTCCATTTTCTTTTCTGATCACAATGACCCCCTCTGGATCCAGGTAGGCAGAGTGAATGAGATAACCTTCAAGTCAGTCAGTTTCCCAATTGTTGTCAGCCCTGGTAAAAGGTCAGAGGGAAGAAGAGATTGGAACGGTTGCTCATGTTTGGAAGATCATTATGGATTCCATTGATCAATGTAATCTCTATTTGAGTTCATCCATCTGTCAGCTTTTATCAAGGATCTACCATGTGCAAAAACATTGCCAGAGGACTGTACTGTCAGAAGATCATTAAAGTATGTTCAGCCAAGGGGAGATTTCTACAACCATCTCAGAAAATTACAGAGCACAGAGCAGTGGAAAAAGCATTCATTATTACCTTTGGAATCAGAGGACCTGGTTCCATGTCATCCCAGCTTTCCCTCTTGGGATAATAATTCACTGAATCTCCTTCACCATCTGGACCCATATTTGTAAAATGCAATAGTTGTCCCTTTCCAGATCTAAATCTATGATCATAAAGATTTTCTTTTTGCATTGGAAATAAACGACGAGCTATCCTGAGGGGGAAGAGTAACAGTGAAAAGAGACACACTGTGACTTGGAACATCTGGGTTTGGATCACAACTCTCCTGTGTAACTCTAGGAAAAAAGAGCCTCAGTTTCCTCATCTGTGAAATGAAAGAGTCAGATGAGATGATCCCTTCCAGAACTAAAGCCCCAAGAGTCATGTAATTATGCTGGTTGGATTGGCAGTGCCCTGGGGTACAAACCCAGAAGGTCCCCCAGCTCCTAAGAAGGAGAGGATTAACCTTTGTACCAGTATTCCTTTTTACCAGCTATGTCAGCAGGAAAGCTGTCAAGGTTGATTTCAAATGAATCATCCTTGGCAGCAGCCTTCCCCCAAACTGCTTATCTGTCACTTCATGGAAATTGCTACTTGTCTTCAGTGGTATGCAGTACTAGCTCAGACAGTACATGGTTCATTATGCTGTAGGAACTGAAAAAAAATATATTTTATTTCTCCTGAACCTACTACGGATAAATTAACTCAGCATTTTCCCAGTTGGGGCATGAAATTGTAACCTTTTGGTCCCACAGTCAACCTCCAGTTCTTTTCCAAAAGAGATAAGAAAGTACTAGACCTTTTCAAATACAACAAATTGGTTTCTTTGCCTGCTACATTAACACGCCTTCCACAGAAAAGGCGAATCTTGTTCCTCGTCATTTTGAAGGTTTCTGGAAAGTAGTTTCTGTGCCATAACTTCTTTCTCTTCAGAATTACCTAAGAGCTCCAAGATACATTTTGGCTTCCAAAGCCCAACCCCACTCTCTGCCTTCTCCACTCATCCCCATGCTCCTCAGTACTGTTGGAGGGAGTCACACAACTGTGTGGACTAGGTCTACTATGGATTTTTGCTACTTCATCTCAATTGGGCCCACACAGCTCAACATCAATCCTTTTATCCTACCCTGACTGATTCCATAGAATCCCCACAGCATCTAGTCCAAGTCTTCTCTCCTCAAGCTCCCTCTCCCTGCTCCTTCTCAGCAAAAGACAACATCACACTGGACTGAGAAAATAGAAGCCATCCATCCTCTTCTCTGTAATTTTAGACCTCAAATTCTTTCCTCACCATTCACTTTTTCTTCAGTCTCGGAGGAAGAAGGGGCCTTCTCTTTCTTTGGCAAGGCTAATTCTTCTTGAAAAAATCCTCCCCCATGTTTTCCAGAAGTCTGACCCTTCTATCAACTCACTCTTTTACAAATCATATCATAATTTGACACTCAAGAGCTCACTGAGTTGGAAGTTCTCTCCAATGATGCAGCTCATAATCCATACATGCCTATGCATCCGATAGAACTCTTGTCCACATCCTCCCATAAGTTCACTCCATGAAGCTCATCCAATGTGTTAGGAAATCTTTCCTAAATTCTCCTGACACCACAAGGATAAAAGTAGAGCCTTTCTGCTGTCCACGCTTGCCATGTGACTAGTCCATCTTCTTCTTTGCTCACCCATTTCTCTGATGGCATCCTTTGCACAAGTTCTTCAAACATATTTATTATAACAATAGTCAATAAATAAGTGCCCATTGTGTGTCATGCACTGCACATCCAAGGGGATCCAAAGAAAGGCAAAGGACAGTCCCTGTTTTCAATTTAATGGGGCAATACAACACAAAAAAGAAGCTAAGGTCTTGGGGACAAGAGTATCCAGACTGGGGGCAGGGCATGATGAATACAGAGGAGGACAGCCATTAAGTAGGAAATTATGAGATGGCTGCCCCAGGCATCCTTCTTAAATGAAGGATCTGAGAGAAGTTCTTTCATGTCTAACCTCCATCTTCTACAAAAAAGGAGGGAGGAAAGGGAGGTACTGAGGAGGTGTGAGTTCAGAGTTGATGTCATCTTGCAGGATCAATTTTTGGAGACCATGATGAAGGCTGGTAGTATAATAAGATAGAAAATGATGTTATATGCCTGTTTACCCCAACTATATCTCTCAGCATTGCTTTTTCTGTGATATACATTTTTAATTCCTTAGAAACTTCCCTGTTCCATGTTTCAAACCAAGACAAATAAAAGATATCTCTTAACTACTCAAAAGAGTTTGGCTTAACCATACATATAGGAAAAACTAAGTGGACAAAGAATATTACCTGGATTATGACAACTGGTTACTTGAACATGCAGTGCATGAAAAAGAGTAATGCATAATAAAGTTGGGAAGGTAGGTTGGAACCATATTGTAAAGGATTTAATGCCAGAGGACTTTGTAATTGATCCTGGAGGAAATAAGGAGTCACTAAAATTTATTGATTAAGGGAGTAACATGGTAAGAATATTTCTTTTATAGCTGTAGAAATTGCAAAGTTCCTTTAATGAATGATTCCCCCCAAATCCTCTAATTATCATTCTTTTTAAATTCACTTGTTCATTTTCTGCATCTTAGAAATAAACCCAGAGTTCCTTCATACTAAAAAGAAAAAAACTCAACCCAACTCTCACTTGACTCTGGCATACCACCTCAAACTATTGCTGATAATCTCTTTTGCTTTGCTTTTCCCAAACTCATAGAAAAACTGTCTACACTTGTATCCATTTCTTCATCAACCACTTGCAGTATCACAGAATTTCAGAGTTAGGAGAGACTTCATTGACCTTGAAGTCCAATCTCTACTGGAAAAGGAATTCATCCTCTAACACACCTAATGCACAGTGCCTGGCACATAGGATTAATGCTTGTTGACCATGACCCTTTGCTTGAAATCAGTGATGGGAAACTACTGTGCCTTGAGGAAGCCTTTTCTCCCTTTGACAGCTCTAATTCTTAGAAAGTTTTCCTCCCTAACATCAGACTTAAATCTGCCTCTTCATATCCCCTCCCCTCATTTTATTTCTCCCTCTGGGGCCAGAGTGATTCACTATTAGAAGGCAGACACAATATGTCAAGGAGCAAAGGACTAACTGCCAATAGCAAGAGAAAAGCTAGTATTACCTAGAAGTACCTTATAGATGCTTATGCCTGGGAAGATTTTAGTGAGGTTAGGTGGAATAAGGGGGAAATAGGTAGGGGCCCAAAACAGATTAAAAGGAGCAGATAAGTTAAAACCATCTATAAGCCAAGTCAATGAAAATGAGATATGGAGAAGAAGACCAAACCAAATAGAAAATACATGAAGAGAGAAACCAAGAACTGAGAAACCAGGAAGAGATTAGATAGATGGAGAGAGATGACGACAACGACGATGATGATGATGATGGATAGATGATAGATAGATATATAGATGGATGGATGATCGATAGAGATGGCTAGATAGATGATTGATGGATAGAAAGATGGATAGATTAGATAGGAAGAGATGATAGAGCGGCAGAATAGGGGTGGGAGGTGAGAACACATTTATTAAGTTATTACTATGTATCAAGCATTATGTTAAGTGCTGGGGATACAAATATAAGCCAGCAAATAGTCCCTGCTTTCAACAATCTAACATCCTAATAGGGAAAGAAAATGCATAAAAAGGTACTGGAATTTCGTGGAAAGACAAATTAGTTGGTAGGGAAGTATTCAGATCTATGGTCTCATTTAGACAGAATGCCTAGCTAGGTATGGAAGCCATGGTCAACCCATTATCTTAAAGAGGTGACCATTTATAGACCCAGAGTTCTGATAAGCACTTAAATACAGGCTACTTGCTCCTTTGGGCCTCATTTTTCTCATCTGTAAAATTAGAATCCTGAACCAAATTATATTTAAAGTCTCTTTAAGCTCTATATCCTATGAACCTAAGACACCAAGACCATATAGCACAAATATCTCTTTCCTGGTACTGACCAATGTATATCTTTACTATTCACTCATTTTATTTAGGTTTGAAGGGTCTTAGAAAGGCAGCACATTGTCATTGCCACCTATTAGCATCTTAGATCAAAATAGGTTATCAGTCTATCAGGAACTTGAGGGAACAGTATTTATGAGAAGTCTGGTAAAGTCCATCTGGATTGGATGCAGCAATAGGCTAGGAGCATCCAAGATTAATTTCACCTATTTCACAATTTCTTCTACTTATAATAGAATCACTGTTAGTCTAAGATGATTAAATTGTTTTTTTTTTGTTTGAGCCTTTCTTTATGGAGTAATAAAGCTTTTTATGTATAGTGTTTTAACCTATTTTACACCATGAGATGTCTTTCTTTGGATGACGATAATTTGTGAAGAGCTACTGAGGCATGGAGAGGTCTATATCGTTGGAGGAAATACCCAGATGGATGAAACCACATATCTTTAAAGTATGAAGTACTAAATTAGTTTGCCATTTAATTGCTTACAGTGGTTCTTGGGGAGCTGACATCTGCTCTTTTTATTTAATTGAACATCTGGTTTAGTCTGATGTGGTATGGAACTATTATCATTTAAGATGCCAATATATGTAAGATGACTCTTGTAACCATTTTGGGGGTTTCTTAAGTCAGGTCTGGATGACTAGTAACAGAAAATATGATTATTTCAGTTCAGCATGATCCTGTTAAAAAGTAGTTACCAAAATAAGGGAAGGAGAACAGTTGCCCTATGGGACAGGAAGGCAGCAGCTGCCACCAGTAGCCATAAGAAAGGCATATATTAAAAAAAAACAAAAAAACAACAAAAAAAGAAAGGCATATATTTTTTTCTCTCACTCTGAGATGGCCCTTATAAAAGCAGAAATAACATGAGGCACTGGGTTATTATTAAGGCTAGCCTATTATACTCAAGTCGTAGAACTTTGTGGGAAGGAGGAAGGAAAAGAAAAAACATTAAGATATTTTGGTGGAAGAACAATGAGATTCTGGGGCTGTGGGGTTCTTAGGTGGCTTTTATGATGTGCCTATATATTTGTGTTGTCTTGGGTGGTATGTGGCCAATGTCTTGTGTACTGGGCTGCACTGTGAGCTGCCTGAGGTCCTGGCCCCTAGGGTTTTGGCCACTGATGATTCAATGTTACTAGGTAAACAATAGCTGTGACCCTGGCAATACCCAGATACACATATTCTGTGTGTGTCCCAAAGCCTGGAATGCAGTACTTCCTCATTTAATCCCTAGCTTCCTTCAAAAATTAGTTCAAAGACAGACAGTTTTCAGATGAAGAAATCAAAGTTATCTATTGCCATATGAAAAAAATGCTCTAAATCACTATTGATTAGAGGCAAATTAAAACAACTCTGATTTACTACCTCATACCTATCTGATTGGCTAATATGACAAAAAAGGAAAAAAATAAGTGTTAGAGAAGCCGTGGAAAAACTGGAATACTAATGCATTGGTGGTGGAGCTGTGAACTGATCCAACCATTCTGGAGAGCAATTTGGAACTATGCCCAAAGGGCTATGGGACTGTGCATACCCTTTGACCCAGTAATACCACTACTAGGTCTAAATCCCAAAAAGATCATAGAAGAGGGAAAAGGACCCACATGTACAAAAATATTTATAGCTGCTTTGTGCTGGCAAAGATTTGGAAATTGAGGGAATGCCCATCAATTGGGAAATGGTTAAACAAGTTGTGATATATAAATGTAATGGAATATTATTGTGCTGTAAGAAACAATGAGCAGGAAGATTTCAGAGAAACCTGGAAGGACTTATATGAACTGATGTTGAGTGAAGTGAGCAGAACAAGGAGAACATTGTACACAGTAACAGCAACACTGTGTGAAGATCAACTGTGATAGACTTAGCTCTTCTCAGCAGTGCAATGATCCAAAACAATTTTAAAGATCTCATGATAGAAAATGTTCTCCACATCTAGAAAAAAGAACTGTGGATTCTGAATACAGATTAAACCATACTGCTTCTACTTTTTGGCTGTTTGTTTTTCTTTTTTTGAGGTTTTTCCCTTTTGTTCTGATTCTTCTTTCACAATATGACTAATGCAGAAATATGTTTAATGTGATTGTACATATATAACCTATATCAGATTGTTTTCTGTCTTGGGAAGGGGGGGAGGAAGGGAGAGTGAGAGAAAAATTTGGAACTAAAAATCCTATAAAAAACAAATGTTGAAAACTATCTTTAATGTAACTAGAAAATAATAAAATATTCATGATTAAAAACTTAGTTCAAAGGTCACCTTCTACCTATGAAGTAGGTAGTTGCAGTTGCTAGTACCACATACTCCCTCCAAAATTCATTCTTAGATCTTTTGTATATTCCTTGAGGGCATGGGCTGTGTCTTTTTTGTATTTAAATCTCTTTCACGAGCACAGGACTGGACACAAAATAGGTGATTAATGAATGCTTATTAAATGAAGGAATGAGTAAGAGATTAGTTCCCTCCTCCATTGATATAATCACCAAAAATAAAGGGAAAATAATAGAGATAATAAGTTATTAATATGTTATCTGAGTAAAAAGATGTGTTAACACTGTTATCCTTTTATGAAGAATAAAAAGTTTCTCCTTGATTGAAAGGGCCCCTTAAAAAGCTGATCTCACCAGCTCTGGGACTCTAGTCCAGGAAGGAACCTGAATTGAGGAGGAGCCCAGAATTGTATAAGATTCATAAAAGCTGGAGAAAGGCATACAGAGTCAGAAGACCAAACATGTGGGTGAATGCAACCAAAGAATCACCTCAGTAGCCATCTAGTCCAAACCTTCCATGAAGGTATTTCCATGAGAACACTTTGGGCAAGTAGCCGTCTAGCCTGTGCTTGTCAAACTCCAAAGAAGGGAAGCCTACCACGTCTCAAGACAGGCCATTCCACCTTTGGACAGCTTAAAATTATTGGGAAGTTTTCCCTGATATTGAGCCTAAATTGGCCTCTTTGGGGTTTCCACCCATTGTTTCAGATACCAAACACAACAAGTCTAATCTCTCCTCCAAATGACAGCTCTTCAGGTATGTGAACTCTGTCCCCCAAGTCTTGTTTTCTCCAAAATAAAAATAGGTCCTTCAATGGATCATTATAGGAATAGTCTCAAAATCTTTCAGCATCCTTGCCTCCTTTTAGATGCTCTTTATATCTTTCTTAAACTGTCATGCCCAGAATTAAACTCAATACTCCATGGAGATCAGGTCTGAGAAGAGCAGAGTACAGTGGGATTATCACCTCCCTATTCTTGGAAGCTATGTCCTGCCTAATGCAGCCCAACATTACATTAGCTTCTTTTTACTGCCACATCCCACTGTGGTCTCACATTGAGCTTGCAGAACATTAAAACCTGATCCCTTTCAGAACAACTGCTGTCTATACATGCCTCTCCCATCTTAAATTCAGGGGGCTGTATTCTAGGGTAAGACTTGACATGTATCTCTATTGAATTTCATCTTGTTTAGATTCAACCCAAAGCTCAAGATTGTCAAGACACTTTAGGATCCCAATTTCCATCCAGTGTGTTAGCTATCCCTCCTAGTTTTGGTTCATCCAAAAATTTCATAAGCATGCCATCTATGCCTATATCCAAGGCACTTCTGAAAAGGTTAAGTAGAACAAAGACAAGCACAAAACCCCCAGGAGACTTCACTGGAGACCTTGTGCCATATTAACACAGAACCATCAACTACTCTTTGGCTTGGAACATCCAACTAGCTCTGAAGCCATCTGATTGTCTTATTATCTAATCCATATCTCTCTGTATTACCTACAATGCTTTACTAAAATATAAGCTAAACTATACCCATAGCATTCTCCCCCATTTACTAATCTAATAATTCTGTTCAAAAAAGGAAATGAGGTTACTCTAAAACAACTTGTTTCCGATGAAATCACGCTGGCTCTTTGTAATCACCATCTACCTTCCTAGATGTTTGCTAACTATCACATTAATGATTCTCTCTAGAGTTTTCCCAGCAATTGCAGTCAAGCAACAGTTTGCAGATTCTCTTCTCTTCCCTTTCTTGAAAGTTGGGATAACTTCTCTAATCTGTTTTCCATAAACTTTCAAGTAGGACCACCACTATCCCAGCAGTCCCATTTGTCAGTTATTTCAGAATGTGAGGACATCAAAGCCAGGTGACTTGAATTCATCAAGGAAAACTGAATTATTGCCTGTTATCTCCTTACTTATTTTGGAGAGCAACTCCCCATTAGTAATTTTTGTCCTGTCATTTCCAGTGTGAAGGTCATTCTCCTTTGCAGAGAAAACAGAAATAATATAAGATTTGAGCAGCTCTCCTCTCTATTATCAATTATTATCTTACCCACCCCAAACAACAGTCCTTTCCCTTCTTTGATCCTCCTTTTTTACCAATATAACTAAAAAAAGTCCTTTTTGTTGTTCTTTGCTTCACTCACCAGCTTTAGCTCATTCTTAAGCTTTAGCATGCCTGACTATTTTAGAGGACCACAACACACTTATATCCATTGTTATTACCTGGTTTGGCTTCCATCTTCTCTCTACTTCTTTTTTAAAAACCTAAATTAGATAGTTAATTCCTTGTGCATCTGCATTAGTCTCTTCAGACAAATCCCACTTTTCCTCCCCTTTGTGTCTTTTTTTTTTTTTAGTGAGGCAATTGGGGTTAAGTGACTTGCCCAGGGTCACACAGCTAGTAAGTGTGTGTTAAGTGTCTGAGGCTGGATCTGAACTCAGGCACTCCTGACTCCAGGGCCGGTGCTCTATCCACTGCGCCATCTAGCTGCCCCCCCTTTGTGTCTTCAGCATTTTATTCTTGAACATATGACATCCCTCACGGGGACAGAATTCCTTGGGACATTTTAGTCCATGGATCCTAGCTTATCTTTCTCCTGAATCTGTTGAAATCATATGAAGTGGGGGCAGCTAGGTGGCACAGTGGATAGAGTACCAGTCCTGGAGTTGGGAAGACCTGAGATCAAATCTGGCCTCAGTTAATTGGCACTTACTAGTTGTGTGACCCTGGCAGGCCACTTTTCTCCTCAATAGCCTCACCAAAAAAGAGGGAGAGAGAAAGAGAAAGAGACAGAGAGACAGACAGAGACAGAGAATGCATACTATGGGGAATAGAAATAGAAATTAAAATTTCAGAATCTCTTAAGAACAATAACATCTGGGGCAGCTAGGTGGCACAGTGGATAAAGCACTGGCCCTGGATTCAGGAAGACCTGAGTTCAAATCCAATCTCAGACACTTAACACTTACTAGCTGTGTCATCTTGGGCAAGTCACTTAACCCTCATTGCCCTGCAAAACAAAGAAACAAACAAAAAAGGAAATCATATGAAGTAGTCACTTTCCCCAAAGGTTCCCATTGTTTCCATCCTAGGAATGCATTCCTTCCTTTTAATGAGAATCAAATCCACAATAGAATTTTCCTTTCTGATTCTTCCACTTTGTGAAAGATGAAGTTATCCTTTTTACCACAAAGAACAGGTGTCAGGACTCTGGGAATAAGGTAGTATGGATGGAGTGAGCACAAGGAATATCAGGATAGATGCTATGTTGATGAATGACAGCCATCATCATCCAATCACCACCGCCACCCCTTCCCCCCCACATTCAGACTAGAGACACAAAAGCAATAGTACTTTATTTCTTTCCCAAGTTGGATTCCCCTCAGGGGAGTCTGAAGCCTTTTTCTCCAGGCATAAGGAGAGGTTGTTTCTTATGGCAGTTCACCTTCATTTTAAATATTTACTTTTTCTTTTTAAATGGTGTTAATCATGAAAATTTGCTAATCTAGATGTACTTAATTGAGAATGTAGTGGGGAGGAGGTTATTAAGAAAAATATCCCAGGAAGAAAGAGATTTAAAATGGAGATGTTTTCCCAGAGTGTTGTCTCTGGCTGGGGGCTCAGAGATGAAAAAAAGAGAAAGAGAAATATAGACTCTTTTGCTACAACTCTCCAGAGCAGAGAGAATTTTTATAGTAGGAAATCCATGTAGGCAACCAGTTAGTAGTTGGTTGGGAGAGAAAGAGTGGCTGAGCAACCCTGATCACCACCCCACCACAAATGAATAAATGATTATGTAAATGATATCAATTATTATTCATGTATTATCATTTTCACATTCTGGGCTTGTATTTGATATTCAACAAATCATTGTGGTATTAACACTGTTAGTTAATCTGTTTAATTTAATGGTGGATTTTGTTTCCTTCAGATGCTTAAAAAAATGGCAGAGAACCCTCAAGTGATCATTGGTGGTTTAAAATATTTATCATATATTTAAAAGTTACACCATGCAAAATTCTTTTTTGAGCTCTATCAGATCTTGAATATTGTCAAATCTAGTACTCCAGGGCTCTAGTGAGATTCTGATCTCATCGATGTGGTTTTTTCTTTCCACTGATGCCTATTGCTACCCATCCATGTTCATTGATTCTTGCCCATGATCTTTTGAACATGGACAAAAAAAATCAAAAGACAAAATATACATTTGTTTTGAAGGGTCTCTTACAACCAGACCATATTCATTAACAAGCTTATCTTACAGTAATCCAGTCTTGAAAAATATGTTTAAAAATTTTCAAGATCATAAGAAATGTTTTATCAATCTAGGACACAGCTATCATTCAGTTGTTCCCAGCCTCTCCAGTGGATCTACAGCTTGCCATTGGTCAATAAGTATTTTGGGAAGGGCAGATTGGGGAGAGAGAGAAGTAGGAGCCCAGAAATTAAGATATGGCTCTCTAATACAACATATCCAAACAAATGGCATGTCTAACCTTTGTTTGAAGACCTATAGTGAAGGGGAGCCCACTACCTCCCAAGGCACCCATTCCTTTGTGGAGGGCTCTGTTTATTTAGAAGCTTTTCCTGACATCAAGACTAACTCAGGCCTCTCTAGAACTCCTGCCCATTCTGGAAATGGAAAAATGAGGAGCTGGACTAAATTGCAAAAATCAAATGGTTAAAGAATTCATCATGGGACATCATAGAATTTAGAGCTAGAAGGGACTTTAGAAATCATGTAATTCAAAATTTTTATTTTGCAGAAGAAACTGAAACCTAGAGAAATTAAGTGACTTGCTCAAGATCATATAGTATCTGACTCCACTTCTTTCCATTACAAATTTAGAGGTGAAAAGTATTTGGGAGATCACCTTATTCTGCACCACCACCCCTACTCCCCACTCCCCTGCATTTTCCAGATCAGAAAACCGAGGTCCAGAGCAATAAACCAATTTGCCCAAGTTCACAAAGGTAGCATGTAACAGATTTGGGATTTGAACCCAGGACCCCTTACTCCATATCTGTGTTCTTTCAGTTACACCAAGATCAAGAAACAATTGCTACACATCAAGAAGGGAACAGTAGCAACTAACAGGGCAAGCTTTCAAATTAACTGAAGTGTCAGATGGATTTTTTAATAAAATCCATAAAATACAACTATAGTTGTATTTGAGGGGGTTAGATTCTGAGCCCCTTAAGGGCAGGGAATGTCTTTTGCCTCCTTTTTTATCCCCCATACTTGGCACAGTGTTTGCTTCTTGTTGCTGTTGTTGTTCAGTGGTGCAATCAGTGGTCTGACTCTTCATGATCCCAATGGATCATAGCTAACTAGGCTTTTCTGTTTTTCAATATCTCCCAAAGTCTGTCCAAGTTTTAATACTATCCATGGGTTTCTGGAGTGGTTTGCCATTTTCTTCTCCAGTGGATCACCCTTTTCAGAACTCTCCACTACAACCTGTCTTGTCTTGGGTAACCCTGCACCTCATATCTCCTAGTTTCATTGAATTACCTACAACAAAGAGTGATCGAGGAAGGGTTTAAATCAAATGGCTTGCTTGTACTAAGCACTTAATAAATGTTTATTGATTGATTAACTGGCTGGTAACAATTTACCTCCTTTCGTCTCTTTTTTGTACCCCTAATGCCTAGTATATAGTAGGAACTGAATAAATGTTTATTGACTGACTGACTGGTAACAATTTACCTATTTCTTTGAATATAGTCTATTTCCCATCTACATGATGAGGTAGGTGACTTATTTTTTTCTTTCAAAGTCTTCGAAATTTTCTTTTCAAATAATATGGGTGCAAAATATTCTTCCAGCAGAATTTGATTTATGAGTTAATATGTTTATGCTTTGTTTTTCATTGCTAAACTCCCTTCTTAAATGTCTTCCTTGCTATTAGTCTTTATCACACTTGGCAGATGATATTGAGTCCCCCTACCATCCCAATCACAGTAACTGTGTTAAAAGACTGTAGTGACAAATTCATAGACGATTAAGTTTAGATAATAGTGGGAAAATAGAGGTACAGAATGGAAGACATGAATAAAGAATAGTTCTGTCAAGAAAAGACCTGGGGGTTGGGGTTTTAATGAATGGCAAAGTCAGTCTGAGTCAATGATATGACATAGCAGTCAAAACAACAAATATCATCTTAGTCTCTATGAAAAGATATACACCCACATACAGTGGGTTCAGAACCCACTAATATTCTATTCCAATATCTCATGGCAGCACAGAGTTGTTGGAAGTTGGGATTGTTTCATTTGTTGTGTTTGTATCCTTGGTACCATTGCCTGGTTCCTAGTGGGCACTAAATAAATGCTTGTTAATTGATTGACCCACTGACCCTGGGCTCTGCTCTAAGAACATTCCGTGCAATGGAGAGAGCACTGGATTTGGAACTAAGGTGTTCAGATCCAGCTCTTGCCACTTACTAACTCTGGCCTTGGGCAAGTCAGCCTCTTTGGGGCCTTGGTTTCCTTATCTGTAAAATAAGGAGGTTGGACTTGACTAGATGATCTCTATAGTCTTTTTTTTTTTAAGTGAGGCAATTGGGGTTAAGTGACTTGCCCAGGGTCACACAGCTAGTAAGTGTTAAGTGTCTGAGGCCAGATTTGAACCCAGGTACTCCTGACTCCAGGGCCGGTGCTCTATCCACTGTGCCACCTAGCTGCCCCCTCTATAGTCTTTAATCAGCTCTAAATCAATGCTCCTACCTACGATCCTATTAACACAAGCTGGGACCCGGGTCCAGCCAAACTGGGAAGGCTTTGAGTATGAGCTTGGCAAAAGACTATGTACTATTTTTTTTTTTTGCAGGGCAATGAGGGTTAAGTGACTTGCCCAGGGTCACACAGCTAGTATGGGTCAAGTGTCTGAGACCGCATTTGAACCTGGGTCCTCCTGAATCCAGGTTTGATGCTTTATTCACTGCACCACCTAGCTTCCCCCAAGACTATGTACTGTTGAAGGACCAGCCAACCTAGATCAGCTGAGAGAGGATCATGACTGTTACCCAAAGAGACTTTATACGGTCCAGCAACACTGACCTTTGTACTGGCTGTCCCTCATGCCTGGAATTCCCTCCTTCCTCACCTCTCCTTCTTGGCTTCCTGGATTCCTTCAAGACTCACCTCAAATCCCATCTTTTTCAATCAGCCTTCTCTCATCCCCTCTTCCTGGGACCCTTCTCCACACTTAAGTACCTTCCTTCTGAGATTACCTCCCATTTATACTGTCTCTCATAGGTGTCTTATATGTGTATAGGCTTTTTTTTTCACAATGTCTCCCCTCTCAGTAGAATTTAAGCTCCTTGAGGGCAGGGACAGTTTTTTGTCTTTCTCATTATCTCCAGTACTTAGCACAGAGTAAGCACTCAGTAAATCCTTGTCAACCGATTAATCTGTGGATCTTTAACCTAAAGCAAAGAAGACTTTATTTTAGAATTACTTAAAGGGTTATCTTGTGAAAGAAAGAGTAAATCTATTCTCCTTGGACCCATAGGGAAAAATTAAGGACAATGTACACACAGTCAAGAAGACATATAGTGATTTAACATAGAGAAGCTCTTATAAGTTATACAAAAGTGGAATGGACCTGCTTTGGGAGGTAGTGAGTTCCCCATTACTAGGTAGATTCAAACAAGGATTGGATGATGACTTGGGGGCATCATAGAGGACTTTCATGCTTCAGATAGGAGTTAGACCTTTAAATTCCTTCCACTTTGAATCTGTAATTCTATAATTATAATAACAACAAAACCCTATCTGGCAAATTATAGACATCCCATGTGGCATTTTTGTATTTTTGTGATTGCTATATTTAAACAATTCTTTATAGAAATTTCTTTAGAGTCTTTTCAGATAACCTGAACGTAACCTGAGCTGTACTATTTTCACTAGCTTTCACATAAAAATGGAAATATTTTTCTCTTAGTTATGGAAATAGGAATGGGAATCATTTTTCAACATGGCTTTCTTGATTTACATTTAAACTGCATCCCTATCTGTAATGCCATATGGATGTACCATCATTTCTTTGGTGAATATTTTCTTAGTATGTTTTTTGATACTGATTTCTATAATTCTGGATGACACTCAAGTCAGATAGCATTAGCTTGTAAATGAGAGGCAAAGTGGGTTGTTGGGGATGGGGGACTGACGTGTGGCTGGCTAACTCTATTATATAGAATATTATAATCATCACTACCTGAAGTACTCTTCTGTGGTATCTCTCACAAAGGCCCATCTAGTCTCTACTATAAGACTCCTAGTGGCAAAGAACTAGTATCCCACTAGCCCCTGAACTTCAAAGGTAGCCCATTTTATTTTGAAACAAATCTAATTTTAGAAAGTTTTTCACAATGTTAAACCAAAATCTACTTCCCTTTGTTTCTTTTTCATTGTCCCTCTGAGACCAAGGCAAAAAGCTACCATACCCGCTAAATCTTTTCTTAAGACTAAATGTTATCATCTCCAGTTTCCTTGGTTGTTTCTCATGTGGCATGACTTAAATTCCTCTAGCCATCTTGGTTACCCTGCCTTGGATCTGCTTTAGCTAATCAATGATATTCTTAAACCATTGTGTCCATAATAGGACATAATTCTCCAGGTGGGTTCTAAAGTGATATAGAGGAAAGGGCCCATGACCTAGATTTAAATCCATCTCCTGATACTTACTACCTGTGTGAACTTGGATGAATTGTTTAACATCCTTACAACTCGGTTTCCTCATTTGTAAAACGGGGAAGTTTGACTAGATGGCTTTTGAGGTGCCTTCTATCTCTAGACAAGACAGTATAATCAGGGTAGAGAGTACAGTGGGACTATTATTTCTTTTATTTTGGACATGATACTTCTATTTTTTTGTGGGGCAATGACTTTTTTGGGTTAAGTGACTTGCCCAGGGTCACACAGCTAGTAAGTGTCAAGTGTCTGAGGTTGGATTTGAACTCAGGTCCTCCTGAATCCAGGGCCAGTGCTTTATCCACTGCGCCACCTAGCTGCCCCCCACACTTCTAAATATCCTTCAAACTAAGATTGCATTTGCTCCTTCGGCCTCCATATTAAATGTTAACTCATATCAACCTTTTGGGTCACTAAAGCCCCCAAATAGTTTTCACATAAATTGCTTGACAAACAGATCCCTTGTCTTTTTGTTTAGTCATTTTCAGTCATGTCTGACTCTTTGTGACTCCTTTTGGGGTTTTCTTGGCAAATATGCTGGAGTAGTTTGCCATTTCCTTCTCTAGCTCAGTTTATGGATGAGGAAACTGAGGCAAACAGTTAAATAACTTGCTTAGGGTCACACAGGTAATAAATGTCGGAGGTCAGATTTAAGCTCAGATCTTCCTGACTCCAGGTCCAGTACTTTATCCACTGTGCCATCTTGATGCCCTACCTCTTATCCTACTTGCATGCATTTGATTTTTTTGAACCTGAGTATGGGACTTGACATTTCTTATAATTACTTTTTATTTTTATTAGATTCAGCCCCATTTAAGCCTATCAGGATATTTTTGATCCTGACTCTGTCATTCAACATATTTCCCGCCCCATTCAGCTTCATGTTACCTTCCAGTTGGATGAACTTGGCATCTGCACAGTCATTCATATATTTGATAACATTGAACAGACAGGACCAAGATTATAACCCGATGAAACTCCACTAGAGACTTCTTCTTGGGTCAAGGCAGTCAATCAACTCACCAATATGTCTCAGTATGTCATCCATGCATCTCTATATTGTTCACAAAGTAAGAAACTCAAATGTTTTATGAAATCCAATTGTACTGATGTATCTATTTCCTCAATCAACCAGTATTAAGAAAAGAATTCCAGGGGCAGCTAGGTGGCACAGTGGATAGAGCACTGGCCCTGGATTAAAGAGAACCTGAGTTCAAACCCGGCCTCAGACATTTAATACTTACTAGCTGTGTGACCCTGGCAAGTCACTTAACCCCAATTGCCTCACCAAAAAAAAAAAAAATGTCAGGGGCGACTAGGTGGCGGAGTGGATCTGCTCAGGGTCATACAGATGGTGTCTGAAGCCAGATTTAAACTCAGAAAGAGGAGTCTTCCTGACTCCAGGTGCAGCACTCTTTCCACTGAGCCAGCTAGCTGCCCCTAGCCAGGCAGTTAAAAAGCATTTATTTAAAAGCTTACCATGTGTCAGACACTGGACTAAGCACAAGGAATACAACTTCAAGGAAAAAGATAGACCATCCTTACATTTAAGGAGTTTACATTCTAATCAATTGAAGAAAGCTGAAAAGGGGAATGAGCATTGAGGGAAAATCTGGAATGCAGCATGGTGAGAAAGGAAGACATGACCCACGATGTATTCCACCTTATGCTTCTTTATAAAGTAAACTCCCTGAGGGCAGGGACGGTTCTGTTTGTCTTTGTATCCCCAGTGGTTAGCACAGTGCCTATCATATAATAGATTGAATAAATGCTGGTTGAATTGAATTCAGTGTTTCTCTCCATGTAAAAATGTTCAACAACAATAATAATTGTATGCTCAAGTATGCACCTTTCAGTAGTTAAACAAATATAATAACTTTGATTTTAAAAAATCCCCTAGAAGTAGCCTGGAGAGCAAACATGCAATAATAACCTGTTTATTACCAAACTGTCATTCAGCAAGCTTTCATTGAGATCAAGGAACAGCTTAAGGGTATGTCACAGCTCTGAAATACACATCTTGAGAATGTTTAACTGCAGAAAAAGGTTTCTCTTTTCCCTGGTGTTTAGATAAGTTAGCAACTGAACAAGTCTATCAAATATGCTTTCCCACCCTCTCCTTTCCCCAACACACAATTAATTCTGGATTTACTAACTTGTTGACCGAAATTTTTTTATTGGCCTAAGGAATTCCCAGTGAAAAAACCCTGCCCCTGCCCGCTCTTCTCTACCCTTGCAAACAGACAGATGTTCTCCCAAATAGAGTCTCAGAGTTGATTGGGGGACTGGGAACTTGAGTTGAAAGTCAAAGTGAGCAGCTATGTGATAGGCCCAATGGATAGAGTGCTGGGCATAGCATCAGGAAGACTTGAGTTCAAATCCAGCCTAAGACACCAGCTGTGTGACCCTGGGTAAGTCACTTCACCCTGTTTGCCTGAGTTTCTTCATCTGTCAAATGAGCTGGAGAAGGAAATGGCAAACCACTTCAGTAACTTTGCCAAGAAAACCCCAAATGAGGTCACAAAGTAGGACACGACTGAAAATGACTGAATGATGAAAATGAAAGACAAAAAAAGCAGTAGGTACCAAAAGTGAGAAACAAACATTTATTAAGCACCTCCTAGGTGCCTCTAAATTTTGGAATAACCCGACAAATGATGGACCCTGGTTGTGCTATCAGACTGAAATAAGAAAAGGACTTGACGTGAAGGAGAACACTGAATCACACATGGGGGCATGAGGAATCGAAAATGAAACCACTGGGTGTGATAACTCACAATGGCTTCACCCTCATTGTTGCTTCAGTCTAGGAGTGATATTCTCCTGGCGCTATGCCTAGGAAGCAAGTGCCTTAAATTTGAAAAATTAGTTCACATGATACAAAAGACCACTCCACTGAGTGACTAGTGTCATTGCCTTTAAAGTTACCTTCTAAAAATTTTTTAAAAAAATAAATAAAGTTATTTTCTGGCTACTTAAAAAAAACAACTTCTATGTGTTCTGAGTTATATTTGTTGTCTTCCCCCTTAAAAGGGAAGATCCTTGAGAACAGGGACTGTTTTTGTTTCTTTTTCTTGGTTTTCTCTGTGCCTGGCAGTGCCTCAAACAGATTAAGCTTCTAGTAAATGCTTGTTGACTAATTAATTGATCGATTTATAGACTAGATTCCCACAGGATTAGAAGTGGTGAATCAGGATGATGAAAACTCAGTGTGATGAAGTGACGGTCTGATAGACTGAACAGAAATGAAATGGATTATAGGATCATAGAACTCAACCTAGACAGGACCTTGGAAGCCATCATCTAGTCCAGCCTCCTCATCTTACAGATGAAACAGAAACCCACCAAGGCCAAATGATTTGCTTGAGGTTACACATGTAGTAAACGTGGAAGGTGTGGAAGGTGAGGTTTGAACCAAGTTTGCCTGACCATTTTGAATCATCTCCAAATGAGGAGATGATCAGAATTTTCAGAAAATTCTAAGAAATAGAAAATAAGGATATATTTAGAGGTTATATTAACTTTTAAAACATATACATAGGGGCAGCTAGGTGGCACAGTGGATAGAGCACCAGCCCTGGATTCAGGAGGACCTGAGTTCAAATCTGGCCTCAGACACTTGGCACTTACTAGCTGTGTGACCTTAGGCAAGTCACTTAACCCTCATTGCCCCACCAAAAAAAAAACCCCTACACATATATGTATATAAACATACATAGTTATTTTAGTTCAGCCTAAAACAGAGATGCCATAAACATTTTTTGTAGGATTTTCCCTCTTTTCTTTGATCTTTGAGGTATAGGCCTAGCAGTTGTACAGCCCGGTCAAAGTACATGGTTAATAGCTTTTTGTGCACAATTCCAAATTAACTTCTAGAATAGTTGTCGTCACTCACAGGTCCACCAACAGTGCATCAATGTACCTGTTTTTCCATAGATTCCCTAACATCTCTCATTTTCCCTTTTTGTCATCTTTGCCAATCTATTGTGTATGAGGCAGAATCTCAAAATTAATTTGTATTTCTCTAATTATTACTTGTTTGGAACACTTTTTAATATGGCTATAGACAGCATGTTCATAGTCTTGGACCATTTATCAATTGGGAAATGACTTTTATTCTTATAAATTTGAATCACAGGAGGCAGCTGGGTGGCTCAGTGGATAAAGCACCGGCCCTGGATTCAGGAGGACCTGAGTTCAACTCTGGCCTCAGACACTTGATACTTACTAGCTGTGTGACCCTGGGCAAGTCACTTAACCCCTCATTGCCCTGCAAAAAAAATTTTTTTTTAAAAATCAGTTCCTTATATATCTTGGAAATTAGATCATTATCAGAGAAGCATTATGAAATTACTTTTCCCCAGTTTTTTCTTTTTTAACCTTAGCTTTATTGGATTTGTTTAAACAAAAACCTTTGAATTTTGTGTAAGCAATATTATCTATTTTATGTTCTCTGATCCTCTCATTTGTTCATGGATTTTTTTCTATCCATGTTGGACTTAGAATCAGAAAGCCCTGAGTTCAAATCCTACTTCTGATAGCTTCTTGGTAGCTGTGTGATCACTAAATGTCACTTAAACCCTCAGACCCCCAGTTTTCTCACTGCTTGAGATGATGATACATATATATATATATATATGTGTGTATACACCATGTGACTTATAATGATGCTATGTATATATACATATACATATATACATGTGAGTGAACATATATATCTATTATAGACACACATATGTGGAGGGAGAAAGAGAGAGGAAGGGAATAAGGGAGGGGGAGAGAGAGACAGAGGGAGACAGAGAGAGGGAGGAAGAAGGGAGAGAGAGAGGGAGAGAGAGGGAGGGAGAGGGAGGGAGGGAGTTGTCTATGAAACTGGAGGTAGGAAGAGAGATTAGAGTTAGAAAAGAAAATCTGAGAGTCATATGCATAAAGATTATAACTTGTTTCATGGGACTTTATGAGCAGAGCAAATGAGACAGTATTAGAGGGAAAAGAAAATAAGACCCAGGCATATGACAGCCTAAGACATGACATAGAAAAAGATCCAGTAGAAGAGACTACAAAAGAAACAGTGAAACAAGCCAGAAGAGAACTGGGAGAGAGCAATGTCACAAAACCTACAGAGGAGGAGTATGTAATAATATGTTACAGTAGATCATTTCAAAGCTGCCTGCTGTCAGAGAAAGCAGACTGACCTAAGCGTCGGAATACCTATCTATCTTTGCGTTCAGCTCTTCCACTTACAGTGTAATCTCGGGCAAGTCCCTTAACCTCCTGCTGATCAGTTTTGTCACCTACAAAAGGGACAAGATGACCTCTCAAGTCCCTTCCAGTTCTGACTCTATGATCCCATAATCCTCTGAAATGAAGGCAATAATGTCTGCCCCAGTTATTTCACCTGGTTATTGTAAAGGTTACCTGAGATATTGTCTGTGAAAGTGCTTTGAATATTATAAAACACTATACAAATGGAAGGTATCGGGGGCAGCTAGGTGGTGCAGTGGATAGAGAACCGGCCCTGGATTCAGGAGGACCTGAGTTCAAATCCAGACTCAGACCCCTGACACTTACTAGCTGCATGACCCCAGGCAAGTCACTTAACCCCAATTGCCTCACTAAAACAAACAAACAAACAAACAAAAACCAAAAAAAAAACAAATGGAAGGTATCCTTCAGTGCCAAATGGGGTAAACTGAGACTGTCTAGGTTGTAATGGTGGGGGGAAAAGCACCTTGATTTTTAATATTTTTATGTACTTGAGTCCATGAGACTAACCCATATGTTTTTTTTTAAATGTATTCACTGCATATGTACATTAGCATCTCACTTGTATTGTTCTGAACCTCTCCTGCTCAAAGCATCCAATGGTTCCTCATTGGCTAATAATAAAATCCAAACTTCTTAACATGAAAATTAAGGCCTTCAACAACCTGCCTTCAACTTGGATTTCAAACTTAACCCTTTCCCAATGCAAACCCTCTGCTTCTGCCAAATGGGCTAATACACTGCCCACTGATTACAGCCAGCTATTTTTGCTCATTATATTCCCCAATTCTCAAAATGTTAGAGCTAGAAGGGAGCTCAGGCTGGGTCAGTCATTGCTCATGCAGGAATAAAGGTAATCGATGATTTTGTCGATAGTTTATTGGATTGTAATCTTTTCATGTTATAGTTGTCAATATTATACGCACTTCATTTTTTTTTTTGGACAGCTTAGATGAAGGTACTCTTCCTCTGCTCTGCTCTGCTCTGCTCCTGACTCTGGACTGCCTTCTCCAGCCTTCTTCAGCAATCTTCTCAGTACAGAAGATCTGTCTGCCCTGTGACCCCTTCTTCTGATTGGCTGATTCCTCCTACCACCTCCATTTTAAGGGCATGCCCAGGCTACCCCTCCGTATTCTCTCATTCACTCCTCTTCCACTCCACTCCTGTCTCTGCAGGCTTCTTTCCTTACCATTCTCCCCTCTCTCTCCATCCATTCATCTCTCAGCTTCCTTTTTATGTCTCCCTCCCCTATATCCTATTAGAATGTAAGTTTCTCAAGGACAGGGGCTATCTTTCTTTTTGCTTGTGTTTGTATTCCCAGAGATTAGTACAGTCGCCAGCACATAGTGAGCTTGATAAATGCTTATTGATTTACTGGTTGATTCATCATCTCACTCTCCCTAGCAGCCGTTTCAAGCCTTCTCTTTTCTCAAGGGCCCAATAGCACTCCCTTCCCCACTCTCTCATTTGAGTACATAGAATATTTGTACTGGGGGGAAAATGAGGTTATTCACTGACAGCTCTCTCTTTTCCCATCTTCCTCATTTTGTATTATTCAGACATCTTTGCTTTCTTCATCTTCACTCTGGTCCTGGTTGAAGGACCTTGACCTTATTCATTGCCTAAGCCAACTCCTTAATAATCACCTTTGTGATGATAACACTGAGTCATCTTCTTGTTTCTCTCTTTCCTGCTTCAGCTAAACCCTTTGAGAAAGCTGTCTACACCAAGTCTTTCCACTTCCTCTTCTCTCACTCTCTTCTCAACTCTCTTCATCTTGGTTTACAGCATCATCATTCAACTGATACTGCTCTCTCCAATCATCTCTTAATTGCTAAACCACATAGCCTTTTCCTAATTCTCAACCTTCTTGACTTCTCTTCCCCACTGGACACTGTTGATCACCTTCACTTAGATACTCTCTCTTTTCTTGGTCTCTGTGACACTACTCTCTTCCATCTCTCCTCTTACCTGTATGACCATTTCTTAGTTTTCTTTGCTGAGTCTTTGACCATTCCATGTCCTCCAACCAGGAGTGTCCTCTGAGGATCTATTCTGAGCCCTCTTATCTTTTTTCCTCTTTATTATCTCAGGCTCACCAGCTCCAATGTGGTCAAATGTCATCTCTATTCAGAAAATTCTCAATGTACATATCCAGTTCTAATCTCTCCCCTGAGCCCCAATCTCACATTATCAAATGATTTTTATACATCTTAAACTAAGTGTCCCATAGGCATCTATAACTCGTTATGCCTGAAACAGAACTAATTGTTTTTCCTCTCCCAAGCCCTCCCTCTTTCATAACTTCTTTATGACTATCAGAGGCATCATTGTTTTTCCAGTCACCTTGCTATCATCCTCAACTCCTTACTCTTACTTCCCTCACCTATACCACCTGTTGCCAAATTATATAATTTTCACATTTATTACAACTGTTCTCTTCATTAACACAGCCTTCATGCTAGCTGAGGCTCATATCTCCACTTGCCTGGACCACTACTATAGCCTTCTGGCTGTCCCTTCTGCATGTCTCTACTCCAATTTATCTTTCAATCAGCTGTCAACCCGATTTTTCTAAAGTGTGGGTCTCATCAGATTCCAGTGGTTCTCTATTACTTGCAGGATTAAATATAAAGTTCTCTGTTTGATCTTTAAAACTTTTCACTTCCTACCTTTACAGTGTGCTCTTTATAAAGCTCTGAGCATCCTTATCTCAAGACCACTCTTCTTGATGATCTAGGACCCCCAGAACAAAGCAACTGTTACTCCGTAGGGTTCTAGGAGTACCCCTGAGGGGTTAGGGGTTGTCCCCAATATAAATTACCAATGTTTAGTACCCCAGTATCATTTAACCAGTTAAAATCAGTTAGCTATTACAAAGGGATATTTAATGGAGAGCTATAGCAAGAAAAAAAAGCTATAAAGAATTTCCCCTAAACCTCAGTCCTTTCTTGAGAAGAGTTGGTTCCCATCATGAGCAGTCCCTTTGAAGCAATAGCCCCATCAAGTTCATTTCTAAGTGTGACACAGCTGATGAATAAGTCTCCATTGCTCCTTCTTGGCTGCCTTCCATCCACTTGTGCGCTGGGTCCATCAGGTTTTTGCTTGGGGATGTGCTGGTGGACCATAAAGTCTGGCCTGGACTCTGGCTCTTCAATCTCTGGCAGTTCACTCTCCTGACCTTCCAAGTTCACAAAGGTGCAGCCCACCCCATTCCATCTCCAACATTCTTTTACATAAGACAGAGAAGACCCAGCAGAGATAGACCCAGTAGGGTTGTGCACTCACTGGCTTCATGTTGAACTAGGTGGGGAATTAGGCAGCTGACAGCAGGAACCCAGGCCACCACTGCCACTATTTTTCAGCAACAGCAGGTCCATGGCTCGAGGCTGCAAGTTGGCTTTCCCAGGCCCACAACAGAATCTCTGGTTGTTGTCTTCCTGATGCACTGGGGTTTCTGGCTCAGGAGTCATTCAAAATGTTCCTCTTCCTCACTTGATAGACAGACCAGAAATAATACCTGAAGAAGCTTAAGTGCACTTGGAGATTTCAGTATCAGAGCACACCGGACATATTCATGAGCTCTAGGTTCACTGGCTAGTTACTTTCATCCTATTACTCTGGTCTTTTCACACTTTACTCCCCTCCATTCAGTCCCCCAATTATATCAGTCTCATAACTTGTCTCCTTTCCATACACTCTCCTACTCAGTTAAACTGGCAGCTTACTTCCCATTACCCATGATACTATCTCTCATCTCTGTGCTTTTGGACTGGTGTCCCCCCTGCCCCATACCTGGAATAATGTCTCTGTCTCTGTCTCTGTCTCTGTTTCTGTCTCTCCTTTCCTCCCCTCCCCTCCCTTTTTCTGTGTCTCTCTCTCTGCATCTCTGTCTCTCTGTCCATCCGTCTCTCTCTGTGTCTCTTTCTCTCTTCCCCCCTCTCTCACTCTGCCTCTCAATTTCCCTGGCTTTCTTCAAGATTCAGTTCAAATAGAAGAAAAGAAAGGGACAATCCAAAAAGGGTATGATTTAATAATACTGAATAGATGGATAGATCTAGTCACTTTAAATCCAAATAAACACATTTAAATATAGAAGAAAAAAGGACACCTTCCTCCCTGAGATTACCTTCAGTCTCCCTCCATAGAACCTGACTTCTCTGAGGGCGGTGATTATATTTGCTTTGGAGTGTGCTTCTGGTCCCTCTGGTCCCTCTAGATACAGACCTGAAATGTGGTAAGTGCCCATGGACTCATCTGGTTTGAGCAGAGGTTCTCAGACCTTTGGTCTCGGGACCCCTTTACACTCTTAAGAATTACTGAGGATTTCCCCCAAAGAGTTTTGCTTATTGATATTTACACATGAGAAATTAAAATGTCTTAGTATTAAAATAGTATTGACCTTGTGGACCCCCTGAAAGGGTCTCACTGACCATCAGAAGTCTTCAGAAAACACTTTGAGAACCACTGGGTTAGAGTATGATGCTAATAATCCCTAGGTTTCAGGTTCAGGACATTCACCAGTCACTGTGGGAGAGGCAGCTAAATGGGGCAGTCGATTGTGTGCTGGGTCTTCAGGAATTCCTCCACTTAGAGGTTCTAAGATCCTCGAGGAGAGTAATTCTTTCCACCTTGGTTCTTGTGACTGGAGGCCAAGAAGTCAAGAGGCAAGCTTGGAAGAGAAAAAATTCAGTTAGTATCAGCTGAAAGGTAGTTTCCGGGTAGATGACAAGACCTGCAGAACAAAGAGAGGTACCCAATGTATGGGCTGTTAAAGAGCCTTAGGATGACATTACTAGGGGGAAAAGCAGCCTCTTAGGTGAAGCTGTTCATCCACTTTCCTTATTTTGGAAGTTGAGTAAGAGGAAGAGGATGTCAAGCGATTTGGGGAAGAACCTTGAGGATCTCTGAAGATACAAAGATCAGGTTTGTTCTAGTGAAGATATTTTCCTCTGTAGTTAATTTCATCAGAATATCCTGATTAGGGGAAGCCTTCTTCAAGATACAATAAGTGGGGGACAGCTAGGTGGTGCAGTGGATAGAACACCGGCCCTGGAGTCAGGAGGACTTGAGTTCAAATCCAGCCTCAGACACTTAACACTTACTAGCTGTGTGACCCTGGGCAAGTCACTTAACTCCAATTGCCCCCCCCCCAAAGATAGAATAAGTGGACTTATCTGGCTGCTGAATAAAATATAGAATGAGGGTCTGTCTCTATTTTTTAAATTTTATTTATTTTTATTTATGTGATAAAGCAAGTATTTCCATAACATAGTATAGTAAAAAAAAGATTGCACATGAAAGTAAAAATTTATTATGTGCCACTTGCTATTCCTTTAAAATATATAATAAAGTTGTCATGTAAATTTCTTTTTAAATTTTTTCTTCCCTTCCCGCCACCCTAGAGATAGCTACCATTAGACACAAATATGTATGTGTGTTGTGTTTGTATAAAATCATTCTATACATACTTTTATTTATCAGTTATTTCTCTGGATGCAGATTTTGTCTTCCTTCATATGTCCTCTGTAGTTAATTTCGGTGCTACTAATATTCCAAATTATTCATTCACTCAAAGTTGTCCTTAAAACAATACTGTTGTTACTGTATACAATGTTCTCTTGGTTCTGCTCATTTTGTTCTTCATTATTTCATGCAAGTCTAAGATCATCAAGCTCATAGTTTCTAATAGCATTCTAGTATTCCATCACAATTATATACCACAACTTGTTTAGCCATTCCTGCAATGTTTTCAGTTCTTTGCCACCAGAAAGAGAGCTGGTAGAAATATTTATTCTCAATTTCTTTGACCTGCAAGGTTATTTCCCCCCTGAGGAGAAGATCTTTCCCTCTAATTCAGTCTACCTCCTCCACATAGGCTCAGAGTCAGGAAGACCTCATTTCAAAGCCTGTATAAGACATAGACCAATAAGTGTGACTGACCCTGGGCAAATCATATAAAATCTTTCTGGATCTGTAAAATAAGAGGGTTGGGCTTTAATGTCTCTAAACACCTTTCCAGCTCTGAATCTTTGTAACTATAAATGCTAAATGACTATTGAATGAATGACATACAAGATTTTAAAAACCCTCAACTAAAGATTTACAAACAACCCTCAGAGAGAATTTTTGGTTCTCTGGAATTGCATATGGTCATTTCATTGACCAGAGTTCTTAAAGTCTTTCAAAATTATTTCTTTTGACTATGTTGATATTGCTTTCCAGGTTTTTCTCACTTCACTCTGTATCAGCTCAGAAAATACTGAAAGATGAAATACTGAAAATACTGAAGAGTTGAATAGACATGAATAAAAATTTAGTCAAGATCAATGTAAAAATTTATTCTTAGGTTCCAAAAAATCAGCTGTACAAGCACAGGGTAGGGGAAAGATGTAACTTTCAGTGGTATCAAACTCAAGTAAAAATGGATTCCTGTGGGCTGCATATTGACTTAGAAAATCACAAATTAACATTATCTATGTTGTATTTTTATTTATTTTGTTAAATATTCCTCGATTACATTTTAATCTGGTTCCAGCTGCACTCAGGAGTTTTCAGTTGGACACTACTGGAAGAGTTCAGTTCAAAAGAGACCTGGAGTTTTAGGTTGACTGGAAACGCAGTGTGACTCAGTTGCCAAAAAACCCTCAGACAAACTTGTTCTGCATCAATACAGGTATAATGTCAAAAATTAAGAGAGGCAAAATAATTTGACTGTACTGTGAACAGGCAGATCCCATCTGGAGTACTGTGCTTTGTTTTAGGCACCACATCTTAATGAGAAGAGCTTCAGTTTTTATAGCTCTTAAAGGTTTGCAGCAAGGAGTTGAACAGGAGGAGAAGAACAGCTTGCATTCCCTTTGAGAAATTGCAAAGTTCCTTTAATGGCTCCCAGTTTCTCCTTGAAACAAAAGCTCATTTTTAAAAACACAATTATACTTCCAGTAATATTGTATGTATGGTTGCCAGTCACGGAATACCACTATCTCGGAAAACTGCAAGTTGAGAATTACCCCCAAAGCAATGGAAAGATGCATGTTGCCCATGAGTTGGTTACAATCTAACCCATTACAAACAATGAATTACAGTAGAGATGCAATGGGGAGGGAAGAGGAGAGAAGCAGCATTTACTAAGTGTACATCATATGCCAGGAACTGTGCTAAGCACTTTACAAATATTAGGTCATATGAACCTCAATGAGTTTTGGGGGAAAAGATGGACCAGTTATGTAGTAAGAGCAAAGGATAGCTCCTTCAGTTTCCTTGAGATGCCAAGACAATGTACTAAAGACCCTCAGAATTATGGGTGCACTTTTGTGATCAATTTATGGAAGGATGTGGTCAAAAGTTACATAGGATAGACAAGCATGGACAGGTCAACATCTGCATTGTTTAAGGAAATGCCCGCATAGATAAGATCATAAATTCACTGGAATATCTTTAATAATGGCAAAGTACTTTATATATATGTATATATATATACAAATATTTGTATATATATACACACATATATATAAAATCTCATTTCATCCTCCCAATAACCCTAAAAGGTAGGAACTATAGATACTAGTCTCACTTTAAAGAGAAGAAAATTGAGACTCTACATAGGATGATTTGCTCAGGATCCTGTATCTAACAAGTATCTGAAACAGAATTTAAACCCAGATCTCTCCAGACTCTGTGTTCTGCTATTGTTTTTCATGACATCACTCTGTTCTCAGGAAGCTGTTCAGAGGACAACATGATCAATATCATGAAAGGTCTAGAAACAGACTTACTGGATGGTCTGGAAACATTTCATATTAAGGACTGCTAATGAGAGCATTTAATCTGGAAATATTTGAAGGGCTATCATGTGGAAGACAGACCAGACATTTAATACATTTTCAGAGAATCTAACTAGGCTTAAGGGGTTTGAGATACAGGAAGATGTGTTTCTGATGAATAAATGAAACAAATTTGACAGAATTTAACAAACTTTTTTTAAAAAACAACAGTATATTGGATGGGACTCCCCACCATTGGAGGTATCCAGTTTGTAGTGCAATTATTTTGTTTTCTTAATTCATTTTTTTCAAAAAAAATTGTTAACAACAAATCCAAACCCTTGTAACAAATATGCATAATTAAGCAAAATATACTCTCACATTGGTCATGTCCAAAAGGGTGTGTCTCATTTAATTCATTATTTCTCTCTCTGGAAGTAGAAGGCATTTTTGGTTCTCTGGAATTACGTATGGTCATTTCATTGACCAGAGTTTTTAAAGTCTTTCAAAATTATTTCTTTTGACTACATTGATATTGCTTTCCAGGTTTTGCTCACTTCACTCTGCATCAGTTCAGAATGGTCTTCCCAAGTTTCTCTGAAACCATCCCCTCATTGTATTTTTCTTATGGCTCAACAATCCATCACAAAGCAAATTATAATTTACTCTGCCATTCTCCAATTGATGGGCAACTCCTAAGCTTCCAGTTCTTTTTCAATTCAATTCAATAAACATTTTTCAACTGTCTATGGCAGTGTATGCAAGTATATGCCAGGCTGTTGTTCTGAGCCCTTGGGATACACATAATAAAAAGAGACAGACCCTTCACTCAAGCAGCTTAAGATCCAATGGAGGAAGACAATGCACAAAAGGAAGGTTAAAGGGGGAGGGAGGCACCAGGAGGGATCCCTGCAGGTTGTATATTGACTTAGTTTTAAAATATAGTTATCTATGTCTTACTGTATTTTTATTTATTTTGTTAAATATTTCCCAATTACATTTTTTTTTGGTGGGGCAAATGACTTTGATGGGGTTAAATGACTTGCCCAGGGTCACACAGCTAGTAAGTGTCAAGTGTCTGAGGTCACATTTGAACTCAGGTCCTCCTGAATCTAGGGCCGTTGCCTTATCCACTGTGCCACCTAGCTGCCCCCCTACAATTACATTTTAATCTAGTCCACCCCTTTGGAGAGTTTTGTGGGTCATGAGGTTAGGCCAGGTGTTTGTCATGGTTGATCTTCTCCAACTTCCTCATTCTACAAGTGATAACAATGGAGGCTATTTACCCAAGGCCACACCCAAGGTAGAGAGTGGCAGATCTGAGATTTGAAATCAGGCTATCTAATTCTTAGAATCATAAATGCATAGATTTAGAGGTGGCAGGGAGTTTAGAGTCCATCTGCTCGCTGGCTGGCTGGCTGGCTGTCTCTCTCTCTCTCTCTCTCTCTCTCTCTCTCTCTCTAACACACACACGAAGAAACTGAGGCCCAGAGAGGTTAACTAACTTGACTAGCTCCTTGTGATTGTTCAGGGTTACTAGGATCCTAGGATCTAAGTATTAGAACTAGATTTGCAACTAAGACCTCAGATTCTAAATTAGGGATTCTTTCCAAACAGCAGGTTGCCAACATGGAAAGGTTTTGACCCCACTAGCTTGCTTCCCCAAATCTTCTCTTCTCCGAGTTAAACATTCCTACCTCCTTCAACCCACCCTACTGTACAATTACAGAGGTTTTAAATATCCACCTAGATATGGAACTGGATCTCCGATTTCCCGGGAGTAGGTAGCGCCTGCCTACCGAGAAGACTTATACCAATCCAGATGTGCACCTCTTTCATAAAGGTCTTAGAGAGCTCCTAGGGGATAGGGGTGCAGATGGTGCTTAAACGCCTTGCCCGGGGCCACACGCTGACAGTTTGGACTTGAACCCAGATCTTCTTGACTCCAAGGGTCAGCTCTCTCTCTTTCCACTATACCACATGAGGGTCACTCTCTTCACATCCCCAACCCATTCCCAAAATCAACAAGCATGTTGGAAGGTAAAGTATAGGAGAGATTTCTTTATGGAGAGGCAGCCAAAACAACTTCGTGGCAAGAAAAGGCTAGTCGTCACGCTGGGTTCTATTTGGGTGGTTTTAAGCAAACAGGCCCCCTGGGGAAACGGGGCACGTGAGATATTGGCCTTTGCTCCCTGCCTACACAACGCGAGGCTGGAAAAACAAGCATCTCTATCAGGCCACGTCCCTGGCAATAGTTACTCAAGGGAAGATAACATGTGCCCCACTCTAAGGCAGGGGGGCACAGGTGAAGTCAGGACAGCGCTTCCCCTGGGTCCCTACTACCTGTCCCACTGGCCCGGGATGGGCGCTTCCTCTCCGGGAGGCTGCCCCGGTACCCCGCACACACACACCCCAACCCCACCCCCCTTTCCTTGGCTGCGGCGAAAACCGGGAGCCCTGGAATCCGCACATGGAAACTCCCGTGCGTGGCTCCAGCCTGGAGCACTGGGCATGCTCAGTGAGCCCGGGCAGGTTTTTGGTCGCGAGCAGGAAGCTTTTTTTGCACTACATTCATCGGCTGCCAGGAGAAGGAGCCGCGGTTACGTGGTCGCCGCTACCCTTCCCGGGGGGGCCGCCTGTCACCGCACGGCACAACGCAGCGCCGCGCCGCGCCCGGCCAACCCTTCCTCGCCTCCCCGGCCCCAGCCGCTGCCGCCGCCGCTGGCCATGGCCGCGCTCGGCCACCTCTCCACCTTCGGCCGGGTTACCCACGCCGTGGTGCGCGGACTGCCCGAGTCCCTGTGCCAGCACGCGCTCCGGCGCCACAAGGGCGACGAGGTGGATTTCGCCCGGGCCGAGCGGGAGCACCAGCTCTACGTGGGGGTGCTCAAGAACAAACTGGGGCTGCAAGTGGTGGAGCTGCCGGCAGACGAGAGCCTGCCCGACTGCGTGTTCGTGGAGGACGTGGCCGTGGTGTGCGAGGAGACAGCTCTCCTCACCAGACCCGGGGCGGTGAGCCGGAGGAAGGAGGTAGGGAGGCGCGCCGGGGCTGCCAGAGGCTGGGGGTGTGCGGGCACGCAGGGCAGGGCAGGGCAGGGCAGGGCAGAGCTGAGCTGAGCTGAGCTGACAGAGGAGGGAGGGCTTCGCAGGTTGGGGCGCCCCTCCCCGCGCGCCCGCCACTTACCAGCCGCATTTGCCCAATATCTAGGAAGAATTGGCTCCTGCACTAGTTGGGAACTTCCCATTTCTGGGAGAGAGTGTGTATGAGACAGAAACACACACAGACCTAGCAGAGAGAGACACACACGGAGAAGTTCATTGTCATTATCCCCTGACTATTTGCTAAGGGTTGCATGCTGTTCGGATGCTAGAAGTGTTATTTCTGCTTTCTTGCAGGACTGGGCAGGGTGCGTGAAAACCGCCCCACTCCATCCCACCCCACCTCCCACACACATGCATTTTTGTTTGTTTGTTTTGCAGAGAGAGCCAGAGAGAAAAGAAAAAGAAAATATAACTCCCAGCTGTTTGTCAGGGAGAGAAGAGCCCCTGTGTGCGGTGTGCTCTAAGGCGTGGCAAGCAGGCAGGCTGGTGGAATGATGGGAGAGGGACTTGAGGGAGATGCTCCCATTTGTCACAATGAAGCAGGGATCAAGTAGCTTCTTGGCTGCTCAGGAGCAGTTTGGGGGCCCAATAAATGGGGGCAGGGGGAGTACACGAGTGTACTCAGATCTCGGTTACTTTTACAATGCTGGCTAGTGAGTCATGCGGAATGGGAGAGGAGAGTGAATGAATACAGATGGGGGGTGTGGGTCTGTGTTTTGTTGGTTTGGTAAGTGTTGGAATGAATGGAGTATATTTGGAAAGCTATACTCTGTGTGCGGTGCTTGCTGTGTTGTGAGTCTTTTAAATAGAAACGTTGCCCTCCAAATTCAGCTATTTTTTAGTTTCATTAAAAGCAATTAAGAGATTGTTTTGGTTGTGTGTTAAAGGGACAGTGACTATTTAAAAAGCCACAACAACATGTGAAAATTGCAGGGAATGCTTCAGATACAATATAGGTCAACGCTGAGAGACAAATAGGGTGAGATTTGATTTTAAAATGCCATCTGGCCAGGGCTGCACCAGTACTTGCTCACAGCCAAGGCCCAAAGAATTGGTTGCTGTTAGCATTCAATAACATTGCAAGAAGCTGGTGCTTTCTTTCATATTGAGAGGGTTTTTTTTGTCTTTATTCTTTTCACACATTGAGGCATTGACACATGTTAGAAATATTTGGTGGAGTTCAGGAACCAAGTTATCTTGATTTTACACAGGGGCTTCTTATTTGAGAGGGCATTACATTTTCTTAGTGAATAAGAATACTCCATTAATTTAAAACCCTCTTCAGCAACCCTTTTCTCATGTTTCAGGGAACAAAAAGGACATTGGGGCTAATTTCTCAACCACTTGTTTCCCCTTTTTCCTCCCAAGTCTTTGATTTTATGGGGGTTCCCACCAAATTTTAAATTGGGGGGGGGAAGTTAAGTACTAATGGAAACATTTCTAATGCATTCTTCACCAAGAGACAGGGCCACTCGTAGCTTGTGTTTCAACAGAATATGGAAATACTCTCACGAGCTCTTCAGAGTAGTGCCTGTTTGATGGTGGCAGTCCAGTTTTCCCTCAGGGGATTATAGTTCTTGGGTACCTGTCATTTCCAATGACAGTGTCATTTTCCAAAGAAGAAAGTGGTCAATGATCTCCCAAATGTTGAACACTACATTGTAAGTTGGCTTGATTCTTTCCTGTCTTTCTAAGTTTATATATGTGTTTATATACACACATATTGTGTATACATATTTTATACACAGAGACATACTTCCCAGAGGGTCATAATGGATTCATTCTTTATTTTGAGTTGTGCATGTCATTAATTCAATTACAGTGACATTTTCTCCTTCGATTTATGGGAAGGAAAGCTAATGTTTTCGAGCTCCAACCTAATGTAATATGCCTTGCTGCTTCTAGTATTAGTCAAATGGGTGGAAATGGTCCTTTTTCAGTGAGTAGCCTAGAATTGGGTCCACAGAGCTAAGGTACAAACCAACTAGCTAGAATATGCAATAAAGGCAGTGAGTAATAATATTCCTGGTTGGCATTTCTTTGCTACTGTCCAGTTACAAAGCCCTTTAGATCCTCACATGAATCTTTCCAGGTGGATTGCATAAGAATTGCTACCACCATTTCAAAGATCAGGAAATGGTTTGCTCAGAGAGAAATGGTCTGTGGTTATATATTAAATAACAAAGCAGGGATTTCACCCTGGGCCCTCAGACTACCAGTCAGTAACAATGGTATCTTCTCAGTAAGATTGGGTGTGTTTGACTGAGCAGGGATGTTGTTTAAACATTTTGTTCCCCACTTCCTGGCATCTAAACGGTGCCTTGCACAGAGTAGTTGTCCAAACTATGGTGGTTGTTTTTTTAAACTAATGAAATGTCTGAACCATTTCAGTGGCTAGAGAAATACCAAGCATGATCTCCCCCCACACACACACACTATAAGGCATTTGAGTGTGATGTAAATGAAGAACTATTACCTATGTTATTTGGCAATAGCCCAAAGTACCATTTTTGTGATTTTCTGATTTTAAAATAACTCAGGTTATTCAAATTATATGGCTCTACATCAGCCATCCAGGTAGCAAGGTGGAGTAGCAGATAGAGTGCTGGGCCTGGAGTCAAGAAGACTTGGGTTCAAATGTGGCCTCAGAAGCCTACCTGATGTGTGACCCTGGACAAGTCACTTGACCCTGTATGTCTCAGTTTCCTCATCTGTAAAATGAACTCTAAAACGAACAGAAAGAAATGGCAAACCACTCCAGTATCTTTGCCAAGAAAACCCCAAATGGAGTCACAAAGAGTCGGACACAATGGATGTGACTGAACAACAGTAATAACACCAGCCATAATGCTTCCTCCTCATTCATATTTGGGATTTTGCCTGAACTAATATATTGCCTGATATTTTAGTACCATTGGGATTTACTTCTACCTGAATTTCAGTTTTATGTGTAATCTCTAAGGCTGCGTTTGAACTCAAATGATCTGCATTACATTTTGGTGACTTTCATTTGGAGAACCTGAAGAAATCCACCTTATTTATTTACTCCTTCCTCTTCCTTCTGATGAAAAATTCAGTCTTTTACACTAGTTTGAAGACATTATGTCAGTTAATAATGGTTAAAAGAGAGTGGAGAGAGTGGAGAGAGAACTGATCTTTAAGCTCTTCGTGCTTCAGGCAGCTTTCTAAGACTGTTAATTTCAGAGAATGTACCCCTATACATTGGTGGAGGAAGCTTACATATTGGGGTGTTACCCATGTCAATGAAATCATAGGTCCAGTCTCAACCCATTTGGTGGAGGAGAGAAGTAGTAATTCTTTAATAACTGATTGACTATTGGTCAGTATATAAATTACTTAAAAACTGGTTAGCAGGTGGCACAGTAGATAAAGCACCAGCCCTGGATTCAGGAGGACCTAAATTCAAATCCAGCCTCAGACACTTGACACTTACTAGCTGTGTGACCCTGGGCAAGTCATTGCCCTGAGTGCATGCGCGCACACACACACACACACACACACACACACACACACACACACACACACACACACCATAGGTTAGCATTATAGATATTCAATATCTTCTTTTGAAGGACAAATGCCTATGTTACTGTGATTTCACTGGAATAATCTTAGATGGTCACCTAGAAAAGAGAAGTTGAGTCACTTGCTCAGGGTCACATACCCAGTATGAGTCACAGATTCCACTTGAACTCACGTCTTCCTGGCTCTGAGGCCAGCTTTCTATCCACTACACCACACTGCTTCTTAACTATTATTAACAACAACAATAACAATTCTCCAACCTAGTGGCCAAGATTGGATTTTCCTTAGAGGTAGGGAGGTTGAAGTCAATAAGTAGGTGAATTTTCATTTTTATCTTCACTACCTTTACTCCATATAATAATTACTTGGTAATATACATACTTTTGATAATATAACATTGACAGTATTTTTAAAATATCTTTGAAATAGAGCATTTTTAAAGATAGGTGTATATTTACCTTATTTATTCACTCTATCCACATCCTGAATATTAAGGACTTTGAAATAAATGTTTAAGATCCCATATAATACACCCAGTTATATTTCACAAAACCTTTAAAAATCCATAATTAGTGGTCAGTGAAATTTACCATGCAAGGCAGATTTTTATTATTGTTGTTCATGCCTAGCTCTCCCCTTCCCTCTTTCAGCATCTCTTTCACCAAGCAACCAAGTGCCTTCATATTACCCCCTCTACAGTTAGGGTCCTCTGACCTCTGACTATATATAATGCCTGAGAGAATAAGGGAAGGGCTTAGAGATTCTCCTGGGATGTAGCTAACTAGCTGACCTTGGGACAGGAATTCTTCACCAAGACCTGTGTGTCAGACCTTGGACAGCTCACAGCACTGCCCAACCCAGAAGACTCCCGGAGAGATGCAGATAATTTAGGACCTCACAGAAATACACAGAAAAAGCCAAACAGGAATAACTCTCCTCCTTTCCATCCCCTCTCACCACTCAGGCAATCAGTCATTAAATCAGCATTAATTGAGGCCTACTTCATGCCAGGCACTGGAATAAGTGATGGGCAGCTTTTGCCTGGTTTGCTATCTTTCCTTTGTTTAAAGATAAAGCTTCTAAAATAGCAGGAGCCACACAGGTAGCCTCAAGTGTGTTGGGAACATCTACTGCCTGGTGGCCAACCCAGCTTAAGTGCCTTGGCTTTCTTGGGGGGTGGGGGTGGGGAGAAGAGGATTTGGGGTTTACGGGTAAATAATGTAAGTCCATTTTCACTCACATATTAGGAACTTCACATTGCATTTCTCCTAGGATTATTTTCATTTTTAGGTAGGCTCTCAAGAGAAGAAGGCAATGCTTGGAGTTAAAGGAACAGTTGCTACTTACGGTGTTTTGGGTATCAACAAGTCTACACTTGACTGGCTTTGGGTTTATTGTAAGAAAAGCAGGACTATTTTGGCCTCCATATTACAGATGAAAATGAAATGGTTAGTTTATCAGACGGTGGAGCTGCTGCCTATTTTGCATAATTATAACTCATTACCAGATTGACTGTCGGATAGAAAAGAGTTTAGATGTGTTTTGTTGGGCCTCAGTCAATAAGCACTAAGTGGGTATGCAAATATATAGAAGGGATACAGGAACTGCCCTCAAGGGACTTACATTCTACTAGGGAGATTAAATACATTCACAGACAGGTAGCTACAGCATGTACACAGTTATTTGAAGAGAGGTGCTGGCAATCTGAGAAATCAGGAAAATCTTCTTGAAAAATATGGCACTGAAAATGAACCTTTGAAGGAAGGTAGGGGTCTTAGAAGGTCTTGCTAGTAGCAGTTGGTGAAAGGAAGGTGCAGAGGGAAATTTCAACTCAATAATAAGGAAAAACTTCCAAATCATTAGAATTATGCAAAGGTGAAATGGATTGCATTGCCTTGGTAGATACTATGTTCTTTTATCCCTGGAAGTCTTCAGGTGGAGCCTGGATGACCATATTGACACATTCATACCCAAAGCAGATATGAATTAGATTAGATGTCCCCTGAGGGCTCTCTCAATTCTGAGATTTTTCAGGTCAGGTCAACAAGCATTTATTACTATGTGCCAGGCACTGTGCTAAGTGTTGAGGACACAAAGAAAGGGGGAAAACAGTCCCTTCCCTCAAGAAGCTAACAGTCTAACGAGAGAACCAGCATACAAAGAACTGTGCACAAATGGGATCGTCACAGGATAAATTGGAAATACTATCAGATGGAAGCCATAAGGATGAAGGAAAATTGGGGGACAAGGATTATTGTGGAAGTAGACACATTAGCTGATACTTGAAAGAGGCTAGGAGGCAGAGACTACATTCCAAGAACGGGGGACAGTCAGAGAAAATGTCTGGTGTCAGGAAATAGAAAATGTTATTTGAGAAATACTAAGGCAGTCAGTGTTAGTGGTTTAAATAGTACTGGTGGTGATGGGGATGGGGAGTAAAGTGTAAGGAGATTGGAAAGGTAAGAAGGGGACAGGTTATGAATGGCTTTAAAAGCCAAGCAGAGGGGCAGCTAGGTGGCGCAGTGGATAGAGCACCGGACCTGAGTTCAAATCCGGCCTCAGACACTTGACACTTACTGGCTGTGTGACCCTGGGCAAGTCACTTAACTCCAATTGCCTCACCAAAACAAACAAACAAAAACAAAAAAGCCAAGCAGGATTTTATATTTGGTTCTGAAGGTGATTAATCCCATGAATCCTACTTTAGACATTATATCCATCCTCACTGAGCTATTACCTTTTTTTTGGTTGTTTTTCCATTTTAAGGATAAGTAGAATTTAAAAGACATAAAATATGCATACATGAAAGTCCCCAAACTTCTGTTTAAATTCAATATGGGAAAACTCTTCTGAACCTTAATTAGACATTCTTCTGACTCATGGGAAGCTGGAGAGTGAATTGCTGGAGGCCATTCACACAGCAACAAACGATCATCTCTTGGTACAGCATTGCCTCCAACTAGTCCCAACAACTGCTTCCATTGTGTGGTTACACTCTTGGCTCTTGAGAATAGCTTCAGCAAAAAATGTTTGGGAGTGGGTGGGGAAGTTGGATGCTATTAAGACAGGGTACATTTAATAACGTAATTTGTCTACATGAAGTTGATTATGGAGGCCTGGAAATTAAGGAGCCAAACGATGAGTAGAAAGTAATTGTTATCAGATGCCATTGATTCAAATGCGACTTTTTGGCAAAGAGGGTTTTTTTTACAGAACATTTGCTGGGTAGACAAGGAATGGTGGGATTGATTCTCTGTTTTTGCCCAAGAAAATGGCTTTTCACATCTTTGGTTGCTGGGAGTTCAGATTTCTTTTGTATTCATTTTGATTACTGTGATGCTAGTTATCCACCCATTAGTAGAAACCACAAGCCAATAAAAGTCCACTTAGGACATTTGAACAAATGAAAGTTTAGCTTCTAAAACTTTTCCATCAGGTAAATTATTCATGGCCTCTTATGAACCTGAGCATTAATATGGAAATATGTTTCTAAAATGAGTATGGATGTAGTTTTATTGGTTTATTTTTTACCATTAAACAGTACCAGCTTCTGAAGGTTGCTGCTTCTCTATATCTGTGTGCTGTAGCATTTATAAAAAGCAACAGTGATACAACTCAGTGACCTGAGAATACCCCCATATTGGTCCCCACCATACCTGTTGGGCAAAATAATACACCTAGACTTGGATACTTTGATTCCACCAACCGGGGGCATTCCGTCTTTCCAGTTCTTTAGGCCAACTATATAGGCAGTCGCTTTCCATCCAAATAGCACAATAGCAACCTCAAATAATAAATCCCATTTAAAGGGATGTGTGCATAGTGACAGTCTGGTTCACTTTGTCATTGTCAAAAAATTTAATACTGCACTTTGTCTGCTTGAAGCCAAAACCTGGAGGAGCAAGAGTGCCTTATACAAGGGAATCAGATGACAAACTTCTTGGTTCTTCTGTTTAGATCATTTACGCAGTGATGACAAAGAGAGGCAGAGGCACATGGGAGCATTTTGATGGATCTCATTGTCAGGGGTGCTTCCTCTAGCTGTGCAGATCTCAACCTGCCCACACCTTCTCATTCTGCATGCCACAAACAGAGATAAGCATATTGTAAAGCCTGCTGAAACACGACAGAAAACACAACGTGGAGTGAAAACGCATTACTTTGCAAAGACAGGATGGAGGTGGGATGGCTTAGATTGCAGTTCCTCTGAATGGGGATGGGGTAGGGGGTGGGGTTAGTGGGCTCTAAACAAAATATCAGTCAAGACTTGGATACAGAGGCAGGAAAGCTAATGCAATTGGGCAACCTTAAGAGAGGGCAGGTGGCCTCCATAATCATATTGTACTCTACCCTGGTCAGAGCCCTCCTAGAGCATTTTGTTCAGTTCATTTCTGGGTGCCATGAAAGGCAGTGCTGAGTGTTGGAGACAGAACTGGCCTTGGAGCCAAGAAGACTTGAGTTCTAGTCCTGCCTCTGATACATCCTAGCAGTCTGACTCTGGAAAAGTCATTTGCCCTTTGCTCTAGGCAACTCTTGTGACAATAAGATACAGAGATGGTGCCGACTTACATTATAGAAGAAGTTTTCCCATCTGGAAGTTCCATATTAATAAAATCATAAATCTAGTCCCTATCCCTCTACCCAACTGGGTGCCACATTTTATGAAGGACAGCAAGAAGCTAGGGATAAGTCCAGAGGATAGTAATCTGCATGGTGAAAAGCTTCAGGGTCATGCTGTTTGAGGGTCAGTTGAAGGAGCTAGGAATATTAGTCTAGAGAAAAGAAGCATTTTAGCTTTCTTCAAGCATTTGAAAGTCTGACATGTGAAAGATGGGTGGGGTTTGTTCAGCATCCCAGCAGAGAGAAGTGGGGGCAATAGGTGAAATAGCTGTATGGCTTGGTGGATTCAGCCTATGACATTTGTGCAGGACCTGTATGACCCTGGATAAGTTGCAATCACTATGTGCTTCAGTTTTCTCATCTGTAAAATGGAGAGGTTGGATTTGATTTAATTCTCTTCTTGGTTCAAATCTGTGATATTGAGTTGCCAGACCAGAATTGAGTTTTGATATAAGGTTTGTTTTTTATTGTTGTTTTTCAGTCTTCATGATCTTGGCAAAAACTGGGGTGGTTTGCCATTTCCTTCTGCAGTTCATTTTACAGATGAGGAAACTGAGGCAAACAGGGTTAAGTTGCTTGCCCAGGGTCATTCAGTTAGTGAGTGTCTGAGGCAGGATTCAAACTCAGGTCTTCCTGAGTCCAGGCCCAGAACTCTATCCACTGCTTCACCTACCTGCCTCTTAATATAAGGAGAACCATCGTACCAAAGAGAACCATCCAAGAATAGAATGGATTTCCTCTGAAAGTAGGGAGTTTCTCCTCAGTGTAGACCTCCCAGCAAAGGCTGGCTGACTGCTTGTCAGGTGTATTAAAGAAACAATCCTCTTTCATGTATGGTTTGGACCATATGGCCCCTGAACTTCCTCCCAAACCTGAGGTACTGTGAAAAACTTGAAGTAACTTTCCAGCTCACTGACATTACAGAATGTTCCTCATGTAATAAAATAGGTCCATTTCTTGCTGATATCACAAAACTACAAATTACACAATTTCTGATCGCCTCAATTTCATCTGGATGAGTTTATGGGAATAAACACAGCTCATGAAAATCGAATGAAAGCCTTCATGTTGATATTGCTTGACTTTCATATGTATAAATAAGTATGAAACCTCTTGTGGATATTTCATTAAAATGTATTCTGTACTTGATGCCTTTTGTGTGTTCTTAATTGGTTAGGAAAGGTGGAAGCTTCAAATGTGCTTATAGAAAATACATCCCAGGAAGATATATGAAGATGCCTTATAAAATGACCATATTTTTAAAGACCAAGTGAAAGTCTATTGCTTCATAGAATAGCATAGGTCATACTAACTTGGTGAATGTTGTGCCTTAGGTAGCAGATAGTTTCCCAGTACAAGTTGCTAAGGCAGACACCCTGTACTAAAGCAATTTAGTCCAACATTTATTCAGTACCTAATATATTCAGAATACTGTGGTAGGATCTAGGGGATATCCAAAGATCATAGGCTCATAGAATCAGACTGTAATCTGGCAGGGAATTTTGAGGTTCTCTAGTGATACCTCAAAAGGTAAACCTCAAGCTGTGTTTTGCTGCCCAACCATAATAAAATGCAATTGGAACACTGGCCCTGGATTCAGGAGGACCTGAGTTCAAATCCGGCCTCAGACACTTGACACTTACTAGCTGTGCAACTGTGGGCAAGTCACTTAACCCTCATTGCCCCCCCAAAACCTAAACAAACAAATAAAACAAAGTGTAAATGCAATTGGGAAGTGTTTAACAAAATAAAAATAAAGTAGAACATATAGATAATGTTAATTTGTGGTTTTTGAAGTCAAATATGGATCACTATTTCCATTTGAGTTTGAACCCCCCCCCCATATAGTTCAGCCTCTCATTTTATAATTGGAAAAACTGAGACCCAGGGACAATGAGGGATTTGCTCGAAGGTTGATAGGTAGTAAAGCAGCAGAATTAAAAATCAAATTCAGGTCCAGTAACTCCATATCTGATAGTCTTTCCCACTTCTTCAAATTAGAGTCAATAGCATATCATCCCCACTCTCCTAAAACTTACATGTTAGTGTCGGGGGAGGGGGGGTGATAAGGCACAAATAGATAATGCAAAATTTAACACAGTGAGTGCACAAGAAAGGTATAAAGTGAGAGCTTAGAAGGAAAAGTCTTTTTCAATTGGAGAAATCAGGGAAGACCTCATAGATAATGTACTAAGTACAGCTAGTGCCTTATTAGTGTGGTAAGTACAACTAGGCCCCTATTAGTGTCAATAATGAATCTCCTGAAGTGGTCCAATGTATTCAAATTTTTATGATCTAAAGTAATAATTATGTAAATTATGGTCATTGGTTCCAGCCCAATGGAAATATGTAGAATAATGTTACCACTTCGAGAGATCCATTATTCACTAGGTATTGAGGGAAGGGTAGAATATCAGTAAGCAGAGATGGAGACTTGACATGGAAGGGGGAGGGTATTCTACAGCTAGAAGGTACAGAGGAAGGTTGGTAGGGGATGTGGATGAGAATGAAAATTAGCCCAGTTTCCTGGAGTGCAGAATTCCTTGATATGGAGGAATATGAGATAAGAGTGAAAAGACAGACAGGTGCCAGATCTTAAAGGACCTTGATTGCATTGCCAAGGAGTCTAGATTTTATTTTGTAGACAATTGAGAGCAGACACAACTATAATCTTAGATTCTCTGTGAAGTATGGTTTATACCTTATTGTAGCCCATAACCACCAAGCTATTCCAGAACAACATCTACCTATATCATGTATTCTGGAGTTATGAAGATCCCCCATTACCAACCCCACACCTTTTTCCTTACTTTCTCACTACAAGGTCCTGGTGTCATCTAATGTCAAATTAACCATATTGAACTATATCACTGCACACTAAGGTAGGTGAGTTTGCTGGGGACAACTAGATAAAGTGGGACCTGGAGTGCCCTGTAAAATGTCTAGACAAACTTAAAGTTAGGATAAGCATCAATTTCATTACCCCATGTCAAGATAGCCCGTTGTTTTATAGTCATTGCTCAATTATTCATTGAGCTAGAGACATAAATGATTCTCTGGGATTTCAAACAAAACAAAGTAAGACTGTGAAGGCCTGGCTAGGAAAAATTGAAATGTCTTGTTTCATGATTTTCCTGACTCTTTATACTGGAAACAGTGATAGCATCACCTCTTGGACTGATGAAAGGCACCATCCTTAACTTGGCTGCCATTTATCTTTGTATTCATAATTTCCTCTTAACAAAGATTGGAGATGGAAATTAAGTATTTTGGTATGAAAGGATTCTAATTCTCTGGCTACACAAAGAGAGGGGCAAAAGGCAATTATTGAAGTAGTGGATAGAGTGCTGTATTTGGAATCAAGGAAGGCTTGAGTTAGAATCTTTCCTCAGACACTAAGTCACCAAGGCTTCTTTGTAAATGGGGACCTTCATCACTGGTTGTTGAGAGGACCAGATGAGATAACAAATGTAAAGCTCTTTGCAAATCTTGGAGTGATGTATAAATGCTAGCTATAAAAGAGTGAGCTATGTCAATAAAGGACTTCATCACAGCCCTACTCCCGTGCTTTCTCCTTCCATAGAGGTACCTGTGGGTTCTTCAAACCTAAGCCAGAGGAGTATCAAGTTTAAGTAGTATCTAACAAGCCATAAAGGTGAGTATGGATCTGTCAAATACAATCCAACAAGTACTCATTAAAATTTACTGCATGGGGCAGCTAGGTGGCACAGTGGATAGAGCACCAGCCCCGGAGTCAGGAATACCTGAGTTCAAGTCCGGCCTCAGATGCTTGACACTTACTAGCTGTATGACCCTGGGCAAGTCACTTAACCCCAATTGCCTCACCAAAAAAAATTACTGCGTGTAAGGCACTATATTAGGCATGAGATTCAAAAACAAAAAGAAAAGAATCTTACCTTCTAGGAGCTTACATTCTACTGGTTAGATAACACCTTGTAAACAGACAAATATATCCTTGGCAGTTTGAATAGGAAAATCACAGTGCCTGCACACAGTAAGAAAGTAGAAAGGAAGGGAACAAAGGAATAAACATTTATGAAGCACTTACTATATGTCAGGCACTGTGCTAAGTTATTATCATCATCCCCATTTTACAGTTGTGGCATTACCTCTAGTAAGTGCTTAAATGATGGTTGACTACGAGAGAATTGCTGTTTGGCTGTGAAAGAGAAGTAATAACTTCAAGGATCAAGAAAGGCTTCCTGTAGGAGGTGGTGTGTGAGCTGACCCTCCAGTGAAGCCAGGGAGTCCAAGATTGTCTCTTGTCCTGGAATGGCTTAACTCTGTAGGGATTATGACCACCAGAGGGCTGGCTATTAGGTATTGATTTTTTATCAGCTACATTGAGTCAGGAAGACCATTTAAAAGACATTGTTTCCCATTAGTAGCGAGTACCCACATAAATGAAATCATGACTCTTTGAAATATTGAAATAATTTTAAGTCATGTTAATGAAACCAAGAAATCTATCTTCAATGACAGACATATCATCTATCAATAGGTCTGTCTTCAAAGCTGTTTCCACTTATTTGGATCTGCCAGAGGTGCCTACAAGAACCTAAGGTGCACCTAGGTGGTACAGTGGATAGAGTGCTGGGCTTGGAGTCAGGAAGACTCATCTTCCTGAGTTCAAATCTGGTATCAGACACTTACTAGCTGTGTGACCCTGGGCAAGTCACTTAACCCTATTTGCCTCAGTTTTCTCATCTGTAAAATGAGCTGCAGAAGGAAATGCCAAACCACTCCAGTATCTTTGCCAAGAAAATCCCAAATGGGATCACAAAGAGTCAGTCATGACTGAAACGACGCAACAACAATATAAGAACCTAGTTCTAGCCCTGATGAGGTATTGGAGAAGAATTTGAGTGTAGGGTTGTGGGAGTGAGGTGTATTATGGAAGATTTCTAATAATAATGTCACCTAAGCTGGGCCTGGACATTTTTAGCCTAGAAGGATTGTCATTTGACAAAACTATGAAATGAGGGAATCAAATTAAATGACAAAATTAGGAGAAGATGATGGAAGAAAAGAAGACCCACTCCACTCTCCTAATTATGTCCTCTACTCTACACAAATAGCAAAGTTTTTAGGAAGAGAACAACAGACAGTAAACAAACATAGTTTAGCCTTATGCTTTATGACTCCTTTTCAAATGATTTATGACTTAAATGTATTTCTCTGATTAAAGAGTCCTTTGGTGGATGAACTCAATCACGGCACCTCTAAGGGGTCAAACTGTTTTCGTGCATATATATCCCTTCTAACTGTTAACTCTACCCTGACCCCTTCAGTAGGCACTCTACCTATCATTCCAGCACATTTCACACTCACAAACAAAACAGGGCTTGGAAGCAGGAAGACTTTGATTCAGGTCTCCCCCTTCACATTTGCTAGGTGTGAGGTCATGGGCATATAATTTATTCTGTCTAAAACTATAGGTTACAAACAGTTTACAGAATGTAATCAGTTTCCACAGTAGGAATGTACCCATTTTAGCCCTTTATCCATGTGGGCTTGGCAATCCCCCACATGACAGCTTTGTGATACTGCAACCATGCAGGGAAATATGACTCCTGAGTAGTGGAGAAAGGTGAGAGGAGATACAGACTCTCTGAATGGCAGGTAGGAGACCTCCTTAGAGCCATGGGTATGTGGGGATAGCCAGCTACCCATTATGCCCTTGATTCCCAGTGTCTACACCCCCATAAGCTCATGAAATGACTTGGGTGAGATGGTTCTCTTCTTAGTGGAGCTGAGACTTCATCTTGCTCCCAAGTCACAGAGCCCATTTACTCTCATTTTTGTTGTTGTTGTTTGTGGGGAGGCAATGTGGGTTAAGTGACTTGCCCAGGGTCACACAGCTAGTAAGTGTCAAGTGTCTGAGGCTAGATTTGAACTCAAGTCCTCCTGAATCCAGGGCTGGTGCTTTATCAACTGCACCACCTAGCTGCACTGAACCCATTTACTCTTGGGTAGTCTATCTCCTAAACTAATCTGTATGACTTCTCCCTAGTTTCTCTTTTACTATTTGCTTTGATATTGTATGTTTGCTTACTTTCCACGATTGTCTTAATGTAATAAATGTTTGGTGAAAGGGGAACCAAAATGACCATGAGTAAGCCTCCTGGTCTGGAGTTAGACTACTTCCTATGCAGAGTGACCAGGGAAAATGGCTCTCATCCTGGACCCTGGAAAGTAACATACCCCTAGAGCACAAATATTTGATTTGTCAAATCAACAAACATTTTGAAAGCATTTAATATGTTTCAGGCCCTGTGCTAAGTGCTAGAAATGCAACTATAAGGGGGAAAAATCATCCCTGCCCTCAGGGTGCTTACTGTCTAATGAGGGAGGACCATAAATAAAAGCAGCTAAAATGAAGGCTAGTGAGGCACTGAGAATGCTGGAGAGTCAAGAAGAAAAGCCTGGAAATCAGTGAAAGAGTGAGCTTGACTGACCTGTACACTTCTGCTAAATGGATATTCTGGGAGGAACTCACCATGGGAAAAGGGGACTGGACAAGTGGAATGATCTTCAAGAGTAAGAAGGCCAATACTCCTCTTGAAGACCAGAGACTAAAAAACTAGGTTGCCTGGTTATCACCCTTTTCCTACTCTCCACAAAGGTGCAAATCCCAGAGGCATGGGAGAGTCAGTTTAGATCATACCTATCTATATCCCTTCAATATGCACTCTGTGTCCCTATGGCCCAGTTCAGTCTTTTATACCATGAAATCTCAAGTCTTGGTGTATTAATATATGCAAAGAGCCTTGTGCTCATTTATAGGAGAGGACAGATCAAATATCAATAAGACATTTGTTCCTGTCCTCAAGGAGCTTACAATGTGGTATTTAAAATAAAAAAACACTACTTAGACCATACCTTTTGCTGGTATGTTCTAAAGAGTCAAAGGGAATCCTGTGAATTCTTGATTACACTGAAAATGTTGGGAACCTGACAGTTTCAAGATTAAGAAACACAGGCTCCCCAGGAACCTGTTACCTTCTCTATTT